>NW_006238917.1:5522641-5805905 GCF_000375325.1 Capsella rubella | reverse complement strand
ATTAACGTTTCCTTTTGTTATAACCAAAACTAAATTCTTTGTATTTTCTTAGCGTTCGTTTTTTTTTTTTTTGGAAATTCTCAATTCCAAATTCATTAACTCCATTGTAAACTCAATAGAATAGTTCGTGCGAGATGAAAAAAACTATCACAATTAACAAGACTGTGCTACAGAGCCAGGGGTTTATCAACTAAAGCAGGGGTTTTATGCCACATAATATATATAAATTTTAAGGTTATTATTCAAGAATTAGTTGTTGGTTCAGTGGTTTGGATGAGGTTTCCAATCTTGCTAGTGCCATTAATGACTTTCTGCATCAATTATATTTAAAATTTTAGTACTTTTCGGATATTTTAATATTAATTTTTTATCATCAATCTATATATATAAAGTTAACTTTTTCTCTCTTCTCATGATTCCACCTAAGCATCCACATAAACAACATTTTTTCTACATTAAAATAAATTTAAAACATTCATTTAGTGCATATTTATACTACTTATTTAATTAATAGAAAATTTATATAAATAAAAATAAATTGTGTAAATAAATGAAATGTTAAATAAGAAATACTTTCATTTTATATTAGTTAGTGGTAATAATATAATTCAACTTTCATTTTAAATTGATCATAGTTTAAAATTTTAAATGTGTTACTGACTTTAAGAATGTAAGTAAATTTTCAATTTATGGTAGAATAAAAACAACATTTATGTAATTGTACATATAAAATGTTAAAGGGGAAAAAATTGAAAGTGAAATATTAGTTTATAACATGATGAAAAAGAAAATGATTTTAATCCAAATTTAAATATTGAAAGATAATAATTCAAGAGAAAATAACAATAATATGTTTTGAAAATCAATTAAAAATAAATAAAATATCACAATATGAATAAAAAATTTTAAAAATATATATAAATCTCCCGCGCGCAGCGCGGGTCAACTGCTAGTACATTTATATAAGAAAGCCACATTTTTCTAATATGCTTTAAGCCACCTATCGGCTAGGACCGGCCCTGTACAGAGCTAGTGACATGGTTATTGTGATGATATTGATGAACTTAACTGAAGTTTCATTTTCTAGTGCAATAAAAGAAGACAACAAAATAAAACATTTATGGTTAGGACTGAAGGACTTGGGATCTACAAAACGAAGTTGGAAGGCGATATCAAATCTTTTAGGTTATTTTTAAAAAGTTTTTGGGTGTTTTAGTTATAAAATGTAAAACAAAGTTTTTAATGCAAGTTACCGAAAAATTATATAATTGTGTTTTTTTTTTTTCCTTTTATATTTACTGGAATTTCTCGCGTTATTGATTCTTTAAAATATTTGGGTTTTTTAAAATCCAAACCACAAAATTTGTCAATTTGTTCTAGTTATGCCTAGTGTTGTGTAAGTTTGCAAGGTATGCATGGCGAGTGAGTGGTACTGCACAAAGTCTTGGTCGGTAATTATATAATTATTGGATTCTTAAGGAAATCAAGAAAAGTAATGAAACCTTGAAATGGGGATTCTAGGTTGTCTCTTGATTATTCACTTTCTAGATTCGCGGAAGAAAAAGACAATGGAAACGAAATGTGTGTATAGGTTATAACGGATGTCTTACTTGTACCATAGGGAGTGGTCTGTGGAATGCTATTGGGGGGATGGTTTCTATCATGGAAACTAGTCAGTCAAAAAGATCCAACGAAAGCTCGTCCGTACATGATATATATACTTAATATTCACTTGGTCTCGTACGAGGAAATTATATTAACACCAACCAATATAGTAAGAAAGGACAAGCTAATAGGGACAAAGTTAAAAGTTCATGAGTGTGGTGGACTCCAATAACAAGCAGTAGAAAACGATAAGGTATACCGTGTTGTACAATAGCTGCAAAGCATTTACGTATAAGAGTAAAAAGTGTGTGACCCTATGATTGTAACAAACAACCATTCGTTTCTTGGCAGTTGGCATGCATAGTTCACCTTCTCCATCAAACCCATTTTTAGTCTACAAGGACTATTTTCATGTGAAGTCCTAATTTGGTTGGATCTTCTGGTTCGGATAGCTCATCAGCACCAAGTAGCTAGCAATACTTAGTCCAAGAGATGTAGAAAAGAATTCACACGTACGTCCCAAGTAGTCCAAACGAAACGATTTAGGTCGCAGTTGGAATCAAACTATAAGGGTCAGAGGAGTACAATATTTCTTCACCTAGATCTTGGCCTAACAACTAATACTGTATCACATCGCCTTGGTTTCTCAATGGCTTTTGATTACTTCTGAAGTGGTGACTGGGAAAGAAAAAAAAAAAAGTTAGTTCCTTGAAACGAGTTAAGATGATTTTTGGAAAGATATGAACAGAATTGGTCCTTGTCAATTCGAAGCGCATGGGAAAATAATCCGACGAATGAGAAGATAGAAGATTCTTATAGTACGGGCGACGGGACGAGACGCTGGTGCTTAAATAAGTCAGGACCCTCCTCTGTTGAGTTGAGAACCATTCAAACAATAATAATTCATATATTAACTGTTTCAGTCAGCTAGGCCACAAGCGAGGCCCAATTAATGTTGAAATCAGAAGAAACTGCTGTATGTCCTTTTTTTCCCCATAAAAATTTCTAATGGTTTAGTAAAGTTTACACTAAACCGACTAAAGGTATAATCAAGTAAATGCGGATAAATGTCTGATTCTAGAAGAAGCATATCACTCAACCAAAAAGGAGTTCACAAGTTGTAGGGGGAATAGCGAAACTTTGTATTATCGTACGTAATCAACATAGCAATGGATAGAGTACGACCAAAACATCTTCCTCTGGTTTAGAGAGAAATCGACCAAAACGACCATAGTAATGAGTTTGAGCTACGGGAGTTCTTCATTCAGTTCCTTATGGGCTTTTCATTTTCTAAGCCCACCAAATTACAGTAAACCAACAGCCCATTAAACATCCAGACTCCAGACCATAGTTCATTTCTCTGCTAGACGCTTTCTCTCTTTGGCCACTATAGAGTTCATACATTGGCTACAAATCATGTGAACTAGTCTGAGATCGAAGATGAGATTCCTGCATCAATCTATATTAAAAAAAAAACATTCTAGAAATGCATGTAATTAGTTACGTAAAGGGAAAATGTTAAGCCGATCGATTGAACTAAAAAATTGGTTGAAATTTGAAATTGAGCAAATAATAGTGAGACAAGACAAGTCCTAGTAAATGCAATGACATGGAAGAGATCTCTGCATTAAACATGTGCGCCAAGCTATTAACTACCTAAGAAACAAAAGGTTACGTACCCACCAAATTGTAAGAATATTCTTCTAGTTTGTAAAAATCTAGACAACCTTGCCTTCTCTTAGATTTGTGAAGTTCAAAAACTTGAAAGCCCCAAAAGATACATGAAGTGTGCATGGTTGGAATCATACTGTAATACTCAAGCTGTCTGTTCTCAAATAGATTGCGTGGCTTAATATATACCATCATCATCATCTCACCTTGCATTAATTCACTACATAGTACAGTTTATACACTTAAATTATTACTGTCACGTTTTCAAATTATTTGTCTGTCACTACCCTCTGCTCGGTTACCAATGCAATATGGAAATAAAAGTTGCAGCATTGCTTCTGATGATAGCTCTATCGGGTCAGGAACCAAATACATGAGATCTAAATAAAGATACAAAATTTGGATTTTAGCTGGTGCAAACTGAAAAAAGATTTTGTTATACAACCTCTTTTTTCTTCTTTTGTCAGTCCATGCATTTTTCACCTTCCACTTGCCATTATACGTTAGAGGTGAGATAACAAAAGAAGACTAAAAGACAAGCTTCATTTGTCTTAACAGAAATGGCAAGAGAATGGGACAACGGAGGAAGATCCATTTGTTCCTCTAAAAGCAAGAAAAAACCCTATGAAGCTAGTGGCTGCATCGCTGCTCTTTACCACTTTTTTCATTTCCACCATTTTTACCTTCCTTCACGTGACCATCACCACCAATCTAGTATTGATTCTCCTTCCAGAAATCCTAAAGGTACTTTCCCTTCTCTATAGATAAAGGAGCTGGGAGTTTTCTGCAAGACAGTTCGCTAACAGATATGAATGTTATGTTACTGAAACTTTCAGGATTGGTGGCGCCACGAAACAGCTTGGATTTAACAGAGGAGTCTCCATTATCAAGAAACTACAAGCTGGAAAAAGAAGTCTTGAACATCCATGTAAGTCAACACTGATGAGTTCATTACATTTGAAGTGACTTGATTGATGGAACCAACTGAGAATTCAGATGCAGGTGGGCGGGAAAGAGTCAACACTTAGAGCACTTCTCGTTGATAGATCCTCTAGTTACTGCAACTCACCTCGCACCAAGACACCAAACGTGGTGGCTAGACTCATGGGTCTTGATCTTCTCCCGGACAACTTAGACCTTAAGAGATCACCAAGGATTGGAGTAAGAACACATAGACCCTCCAGGAATGGCTCAGGGACAAGATCGTTACCTGTGAGCCCTAGAATCTCCTCTGATTCCGACAATCGTCGCCTCTCTCTTCAGCTAAACAGAGAGAATAAGCAAGAAGAGTCTGCCCGTTGGAGGTTGAAAGAGTTGAAACAAGATGCAAGTCCAAGTCCCAGACAAAATGGGAAGCAGATAAAAGAGAGTGCCACCACCAGAAAATTTGGTATGGATATAACAAATGTGCTTGAGAATACAAGTGCAGGAGCAGCACAAGACAAGATTGAGCATAGCAGGTGTTCACAGAAAGAGAACAAAGCAAGCACTAATCCCACATTGGTGATAAGAAAATATCACATCTCTCAGCAACCAACAAAGGTGACCCTTTCAAAAGGAGTAAACGAATCAAAATGCTCTCCTCATCCAACACCCAAAACTCGAAATAAGCAGAGAAAGGCAACATACGTGAAGTCTGATAGCAGTGATCCTTTAGAGAAGCAGAAATGCAAGAAAATCTCAAATTCAAATGAAACTAGTGTCAACATCTCCGTAGCATCATCAGCTTTCTCTGCCACAGAACATCCTCGGAAACAGGTAAACACTTTGTAAACTTTTCTACGGTATGTTTTAGTTAGTCTCATTGAGGCAATAACACAAACACTTGATAGGCATTCTTACTAACTGATTTTTTTATTAATATCTTGCAGATAAAAAGAGCCGCAGAACCAGAGCGGAAGGCAGATGCGACGATATGCTCTGTTCAGATGTACAAACTCGAGAGGAAGGTTCCTCGAGAACCGCCAAGATCCAATTTTTACGACTCGACCACCATTTCTGCCTACTTAGCGAACGCAAGAGGCACCGTTGCGGAGACCAAGAAACTTGAAGAGGAAGAGGAAAGGGTCGTCGCAGAGATTGAGCGGCATATCGTATACGGCCTCGTGCATGAAACGGTGGAAACGTTGTCGTTGCGGGTTTAAACGCAAACGCAAACGCAAGCGCAAACGCTATTAGATGTGCGGATTAACACCGATAATAACACAACGTCTGCGTTTTAACACGTCTAGGGAGAGGGATTCAAAGCAATGTGCGTTTTACATCTCGCTCCATTACTAATACATGCATGTACCCTAGTTAAAATATCGAAGGATTTAGTTAAGTTTAATTGTTGTAACCAAATCCATAATTCGAATTTTCATATAAAACTGTTATCCCAGAAAGTGTTATCTCTCTATCTTTTGATTCCAGCTGCTGAAGTCAATTTTGAATCCAATTCATAATTAATAGAATAACCAAGTTTATGGTCATTTATGAAGGTGTGAACTATTTAGCGGTCAAAACTATTAAATGTATGGAGTTAATGGCTCAATCGTACATTCGTACGCAAAACTTCTTGGTCTGTGGAGTTATATAAAACTATGATATCGACAATAATGTTATAAAGTTTGACTATAACATTATTATGATTATTAACAAATCTCAAAACGTTCCACCAAGGTTAAAAAAAAAAACACAGCTTTAAGAGGAAGAAAAAAAAGAGAGACATATAGTTGAGAAATCTTTTATACACTAATTTTATTCTAGAAATTTACGCATAGATATAGAAATCGAATTAAAAACATTCTGAAGTAGTAATTATTAATATACACACTTGGATAAATCATAGCACTCGTCAGCTTTCAGGCAATCCAATGAACAAATCAGTTTTGACATCAGATATGTCCATGTTTCCACTACCACAAGACGCTGCACTCTTGTGATCACTCTCTTGAACGTTTCTCGGCTGCATCCACAAGGGCTTTTCTTCGAACTGAAATGTCACAAATTATTTTTCCTAAATTCGATACATGGGAGAAGAAGAGAAACAATAAGAGACGGAAACAAAAAAGTTTTTGATGTTTTTGTCCATGTAGTGCAAATCCTAGCCGATACATCTATTATCTAAAAATATGATATAGTAATGTACATGAATTAGATCCTAAACCCAACAAAAATTCAATACATACGATTTATAGTGGTTCATCCTCGGCAGGAGAGTCACATCTATTTTCTTTCGCTTGCCCTGATTTTAGTGCAGTTAAATTTGGAGCTCCTATAAACCTTTTTTTTCTCTTATCACTCTTTGGCTCCCTCTAAACTAAGAGAAACAATTACTGTACGAAAGTAATATAAAAGGGAGAAATTCTAGGACACAAAATATTCAGTAGGCCTAAATTATATGAATTATCTCTACTTGTTTTAATGAAAATAAAGAGTGTACACTACAATTCAACAACTTAAAAAGTGTATGCTTGTTCAATAATTGATATATGCATGCCACAGATTATATATATGTGTGTACCATTTGATGCAGCTTACTTCTCTCGTTCAAGACACCTTTCCCTCCTGCAATCTAATGGAGTAAAATGAACAAAATTTACAAGGGAAATGACGTAAAAAAGTCCATACCTCAGCCCTTCAATTCTAATAATAAAACTAATTACTAGTACCTCAGCTCTTAGTTTCTCTATCTTATCTTCATTTAACTTAGCCTGCCAAATCATGCATTGAATCCGGATTTAGCAAATACACAAGGCACAAAACGAAATTACATTGTGGTTGGCTGGTTGGATAGCTAATCATTTCGATTTAAAATTTTCACAATAAGACAAATCCTTTTAGAAAATCCCAAGTATAGGACCACTATTGTTCAACGCATTATGTAAACATATATAATAGAGATTGTAATGAGGATAAAGTTTTCTTTATCCTCGTTATCAATCATCTGTTTAATTGTACCTTTCTTGATCTGACAATAGTAAGGCTTTTCTCAATTTGGATAGTTAGCTCCTTGAGTTCCTCCACCGAACACGAATCCAAATCTTGCCCCATCACCCTCCTTAAGATGGTTTCGGCCGGTGTGCATATACAGTCATATATATGTTGCATATCAAGATAACATATGCAGTAGATTTTTAAAAAGTCACACAAAATACCGGCAATGAAGTTGTAGATGATCGATTTTGTTCACCATGATTGCCATTTCCCTCTTGAGCTCCTGCACATATTGCTCTTTTTGGAGTCTCTCTGCCGCAAAAGACTCTCTCCTATATATCTCATATCGTTCCATTATCTTCGTCATGCTGAGTACAATTTTCAAGAATATCTTCATCATTTATTAGTGTATATATATATATAATTTATTATAGCATATATATCAATTTCTGAAAGTGTTATCATAATCAACATTAACATTCACATATGTGCAAATTTTTTTATATGCATATTTGTGCATACATAAACTAAATTAGGCACGTTTGACCGATCTGATGCACGACTAATATTGTGATGAGAACTCAAAAGTTTCCAAGGTGGGATCAGATGATGTACATCTTAATTAAGTTTTTTTTTTGTTTAAGTTTTTAAACCTAACTGATAGTAATTGTTAAACATACGATATGAGAGATCTTAACATGCAAATATATATCTTTTAATTTGTGTGACTTGATTTATTGTAATCAATGATAGTTATAGCATGACCTATTTGTTAGAACAGTCCAAATTAACTCAATAGCAAAAGCATTCCATTTTATGCTATATGATGTACAAACGCCTATAACTATAGTAATAACAGTCTGGTTTAAGTGGTCAAAACTAATCTATTGGTACGCTTTAAATTATTAATGAAACCGAATGTTCTACCATAAATTCACTAAAATACTTAGGTAATGAAACGAACGTTTGAGATAGGGGAAGAAGCCATTAGTTAACCAAGTGAGTATATTATATGATGTTACATGATGAGCAATGGTGGGTTTGATATCATTAGTTGCACACTTGGTCTCTGTAGCATCATATATCATCATATATTGACGATTTAAGATCTTTGGATTTGGTGTAAGAAATTCATTTGCCTCTAAATCCATCAACACACACTCAAGAGTCCTGAAAACTATCTAGGGGTAAAGCTTGAGACCCTGACACAAAGCCACAAGGTCTTGTCTCAATACATCAATTGTACTCCTAAGGTGTTTTCCTTTTCTTAAAACTGTCCAATTGTACTCCTAAAGTGTTTATTTTTATGACATGATCACTGAGGTTTTTTCGTAGTTATAATAACATGTCAAGTGGTTTCAGCATGAGTTCCAAGGCATACTAGGTTCAAAGTTCAAGAGCGCTTTTTGGGAAAACCCTAAATCACTTGCTCGTGCTTGAAGAAGAACTTTATTAACTTAACAAACACATTTTAGTCAATTAATTTGATAAGGTTCTAATTCTTTAAATAAAAATCCGTGGTACTACAAAATAGCTATATGGCCAAAAAAATCAACTTACAAGAAAGAGCATATTTTGGAAAAACCAAATTCAGTGCTGCAAAATATATAGAAATGATCTAGTACGATTTGGAGAAAAAAAAAGAGAGATCAGAAATCTATATGGAGCAATTTCATATATATGCAAGTTTTAACCGTTAGCAAAGTATGCAAGAGCAAAAGATTCAAAGATATATGGAGCATATTATAAATGATCGTATATATAAGAATGAGTATTGGATTAAAAGATTTTAAAAAATGAAATAGTGGCTTACTCAGAGCTAGCGAAATCATATAGTCTTCCATTCTGAGAAAAGACAATGGCGGCGACTTGAGCATCGCACAGAATTGAAAGCTCGTGAGCTTTCTTCAAGAGACCTTTCCTACGCTTGGAGAACGTGACTTGTCTGCTGGTCACGTTCTCGATTCTTTTGATTTCGATCTTTCCTCTCACCATGGATCTTCCTGCCAAGATTAATTAATGTAAACCCTAAAGCTGAAAAATATAATTTTCTTTTAGACAGATGAAAACGAACTCACTTGGATCTCAATTGGTTTCTTGAAAACAGGAGGGAGATTTAAAGAGTAGATCAGCTCTAAACCCAAAAGTCAAGGTGATAACTTCCTCAGAAAATTTTGGAAAAATCTGAGAGAAAGAAAAAGAAACCCCACTAATTAAAACCCTTTTCCTAAATCTGCCAAGATTTGTTTCAAAGGCCTCCAATTAAGACCAAAACAATCCGACCAAGAAAATATGTAATAACACAATTTTTCACATGAAAAGAAAAGAAAGGGGAAAAAAAGCAAACAATAAAAATGTTGGAAAGAGAGACAATGAAAAATGAATGGGTCGCAAACTAGATCCCTCGATGATTTAGTGACTCTTTCGTCTACCTTTCCTTATGCAGCAGGTGACACAAACCCTAATTACTTTCATTAGTCTTGCTCTTCTTCTTTTTTTTCTCTCTCTCTCTCTCGCTCTCTATATGATTTTAATTAGTCTAAGGAAGGGGAAAAAAATTTAGTTAAGCTTCTGATTAATTAATTTTTAATGGGATTACTAGAGGGAGAGAAATAAAGTAAATGTAAATTACTCTATTATCAAATTCAACGGGATTCCAATTTAAATAATATTCTACTTCAACAAATCAAATGGGCCTGAGGACTGTTATAGTATCATACAATTTAAAGTCAATGTCAATCAGGTTTTTCCTTTCAATCAACAAAAACTTTTGAAAAGCAGATTTTGAAACCTTTAAAATAAAACTACCAGAAAACTACGGTATATATTTCCGATTGCTTCAATTCATATTTAATTGACATTTATTCATATTTTCAAATCATATGTTATGCGTTTTACATATATATATGATTATGTTGTCTTTTTTTTTTTTTTTTTTTTTTTGGTCAACAATGATTATGTTGTCTATAATTTAAGTATGATATCTCAAACAAATCCGGTTCGCAATGGACATCATCTCGTTAGGCTTTTCTTTTCCAGGACCATTTTTTTAAGAGTCTCACATAGCAGCATATGCCACATCATATCGCTGCCAACACACACACACACACACACACAAAAACTACCCACAGTCCCACACCATACTAAGGGCATGTCCAATGCAGGTCTCATAACTAGTATCTTAGAAATAAAAGGGAAAAAATTAAATCATTAACCAATAATAAACTAAGAGATATCTCTTATAGAAGAAGTTTTTAGACAATTTGTTAAGTACATGTGTCACTACAAGAGAAGTCAGTTCTATTAATTTACCAAATGAAGTTTTTAAATATTTTTTTTATTATGTTTTAATATCATGTGTTTGTAATAATTTTCATGTTTTATAAAATTTAAGTTTTCAAATTTTTTTTTAAGAACTTCTATTAAGAGTTTTACCATTGGAGATGAATAATTTTAATTATCTTTAAAAACTTTTAATTTTCAAAAAGTACACAATTTATAACTAAAAAATTACTAAAAAACTTTATTAACATACACCCATTGGAGGTGGTCTAATCACCCTTACATATAATTATCTTCAATCATTATAATCAGATAGAAACAACGTTACACAATAATCTTTGGGCTATGCCTTATCACGTCCTTGGGGGTGGCTAAAATATCGAATGCATCTATAGAAAACATCCAGGCTTGTTCCTTTGTTAGGTCGGTGCTTTTATTTTGTGCTTGTATCGAGCAAATCAAATTCACTTGCTAGGGGATATTGCTATAAGCGTCACTTGGTCAGTTGGTCTGTAGTTGGTCATTTGCAGTCTTACCATGCTGAGGCGACGGTTGGTTTTATAGTTGTTGGCTCTGTTTTCAGTTGCCTTTGTCTGACTCTGTTTTTTGAATTACGGTGCGTAGTACGTACTCTGTTTTTTATTTTTCAAATTCTTCGACTTTTATCCGTTTATGACAAGAACAAGTCCAAGAGTGAGTGTAGTTGTCCCAATGGATACGTATCGGTCTTTGTTTGTTTGTACCAAACATTTCAGTAACAAAAAGTTGCTCACTCATTCAAAAACCAAACAAGGAAAAGCTAATAGAAATAGAAAATGTAGAAAATGAAAGGGAAGATACATGTATATTATATATGTCTTGTAATCATAATGTACACAGAAACGGCGTCGTATGGAACTTGTTATTCAGGGAGGTTAATGTGGAGTTTAATGAGGAGACCTGGGAAGACATCATCCGGGTCATGGATATGCGGGTTACGCTCCACGATAAACGGGTCGCCGCACTTTTCGCTGATGCTGTGAAGCGTATCACCTTCACCTACTACGTATAACTCCTCACATGGCCTCTCCATCATTTGCTTCCCTCTCCATACCTCAAAGTTTCTTTCCCTCGCCGCCGCCGCCGTCCGGAAACTATCTCCGCTTCCTCCTCCGTGGCTGTTTTTAACCGAACCGGCCAGTGTTAGGACCAGCAGCGCCACCAGACAGTAACACGCGACTGTATGTGGCCTCGACACCGTAACTCTCATCATGACTGACGGAGACAGAAAGAGAGAGATAAGTTGTGATGGCAAAACAAACAAATGTGTATTTGTTCTTTATAATCAGACGTGAGGCTTGTGTTTATGTAACGAGAGAGAGATATTTTGTGAAGGCTACACACACACAAAGAAATGTGTTTTGTTCTTTCTCAAGCGTGAGGCTTGTGTTTATATATAGAGAACGTGGTGTACGTAGTACTAATAAGCCATCACTATCACCACCACTCGATCGTCAATTAAATTAATTCCCCCATTTTGGTCAGTTTATATAATAAATAAGAACATGTATGTTATTTTAAAATATAACTTTTTGATTCGTCTCGTGTTGAGAAATGGACCGTTAGATCTAAAATAAACTCGATCGATTGTGTGCATCTTAACATTTAATCTGGCTTCCGAAAATGATATTTTCTCATATTTGATGACTCATGAAAATAATTGGTTTTGACTGTTTGCATGTCTTGTATCTTTCTGAAATTATAAAAGACATATATTTGTAACAATGAATCTTTGTTATTGTACTTTTTGTGAAAATTAACAGCAGACAAAACAAAGCAAAAGACTAGACTGCATATCAACAAAATACAATGAACCTATGTTACAAATTTTTGCTTAAGGGTGTTAAATTTTGATAAACCGATATAATCCGGATAAAAACTGAATTCGAATCAAAGAAAAAAAATGAAGAAAACTGATCTAAATAAAATCCCTCATAAGTCACAATTTGTTACAAATTTTCAAGAGTTCTTTTTGTATTAATAAAAAATATATATATAATGTTGTCTTAGGAGAATTAAGAAGAAAAATATATATACAAGATTAGTCTCTTCTCAAGAAAATTATATAAAAGAAAACATTCTCTAGGAGGTCGGCAGTGTGGAGATACTTTCGGTTATACATATATTCTTTAGTATATCATTCAGAAGTAATAATGAGTATAGTATGAATGAATGAATTGACACAGCAAACACACGTAGGATGTGGGGTTCATCGGCCTCTTGCTCGTGTAACTGGCGCCGTATAAGTTCCCTAAGGTTTTTTGTGCTTGTGACTTCTGGAAATTTCTTTCTACTGAAAAAACAAAAAACTGAAATCTCTATGAAAGGAAAACAACAAAAATATACAAGAAATATTATTTTCTATTTTGGCTTAATGGGTCGGCCGACATATGACATTGACAAATAAAAACACCATATGCGTAATAAGAAAAACAAGAAATTCAGACCACTTTCTCTATCTCATTGGATATAACTGAAATAAGGGACGATAGGAACTAAATATGGTTGGGACAGTATATGGTGTTATGGTGGTTGATGATTCGTTATGTCGATGAGTCGATCCTATATATTTGCATTTTCTTTGCCACAATTAATGTCTTATCTATTTTATTTTCACAAAATCTTGATTTTCTATGAATTTTGGAATCAATCTAAATTTCGATTTGCGATTTTATGAACCTTGTATTATATTGTTGAGACATATATATAGACTTATGTTTTATATGCTATATATGTATTTAAATTGCTAGCCTTAAGGCTTTAGATGGTTTATATTTAATTTGTGTAATTATAATTTACAAAATTCTTTGTTACAATAAATAGATAGTAGAATTATCACTTTTGTCGTTAATTTTTTTTTACATATCTGTTTCTTTTTGACAATATATCAACTATTTCCACGAAAAAATTTAGTTCAAAACTGGAAGACAAGGCACATCAACATCAAATTTCCAGTTGTTAGAAAGAAAGAAAAAAATTGATAATACTGGAATAATAAAAATGAATGTACTCAAAACAAGTAAAATAGATGCCAGTCATATTTCTGGCCGGATACATCAGCATTCGAAGAGTTGAGAGTATCTAACATTAAGGAAAAATGGATGAAGGAGTCATATAGAGAGACAATAATGATTCATTTGAGTACAATCAAATACTTATATTCAAATAGATTTAGTATTTATTTACTTATTGTTTAGTGGATTTAGCCCCATCTCTTCTTACTCTGTGTGTTTTACTGTTTTTGTTTGTTGGAGAAGAAGAATTCAGCATCTCTTTTAGAGTACCAAATCTGAACCTCATGCATTTCTTTTGGCTCAGAAGATTATCTCTTAGTCATGACGATGTTTGAACTTGTATAATCTTGATAGGGAGTTCAATTAAGAAATAGAATTGTTCATTTCTTCTTGTTTATTCCAGTAGAGATAACCTAACTTGTCGTCAATGAAAGTTGTAATAGGTTTTGTGGAAAAACCAGTGTAGCTCTTTTCCATTTTCATTGAGCAAATGCGGTGAATTGCTTTGAAGAAATCGTTCTTGTGTGTGATAGGCTGACAGGCAGAGTCCTCGAACCGCATCCACTGCGCACATTCAAGAAAAAAAACAAGAACTGGGAAAGATTGCAACAAAAAAAAAATGTTTTAGATTCAGAGTAAGAAGTAGCGGTTGTTTTAACTTGAGCTGCTTCTATCTCTAAATCTTGCTTTTGAATATCGAAGGAGGTAGGTCGCAAGAGACAAACGAAGAATAAATCTGATTTGGCAAAAAATGACTCATGGGTTTGACTGCAACCACAAGGCTAAAAATATTATAACTTGTGCAAGTAATGTAGTATCAAGAATCAATGAAGCAGAGAGGATGTGATAATACGTACCAGAAAGCTAGAATTTCCAAAAACTCTGTGTCGATCTGAAAGATCAATAGATTGAAACATCATGTCTTTTAATTATATGATTACACATTCACATATCATTAAGATGTATGAATCTGCTTACCCCTGTTTCTTCTTTCACTTCTCTAATGGCTGCCGCAAAAATATCCTCACCCTATACGCAAAAAATAAAAATAAAAAAACGGATAGGTGAAAATAAAATCTTCAAAAACATATACAAAAAGAACTGAAATGAACACCTCATCAACAACTCCTGTTGGGATCTTCCAGACACCTGTTCCGCGTAACGTACCGTATTTTTCCTGCACAACAAGAATCTGCTTCTAGTTTCAATTTACGATGCAACACACTTAATTAGTTTTGGAACACCATGGACGTAAATACTTATACCACACGTCTCTTTGTTTGTATGCTAATTGTTTCTTTACGTTTTAAGTTTGTATCCGATGATGATTAATTAGTATATTATATATAACTTTGAAACGTAAGTAAAAATAATCGTGTCTTAAGTATACCTCCTTGTTATGGTTCAAGACAACAGCACCAACACAAACACGATGAGAAGCATTCAAAGGGATAGTACTCTCGGCTTCGGGAATCCAGTAAACTAGCATCAGGTAAGTCGGCTCAGCATGGTGGTACCGGAAGCCTTCCTGCACAAATTATCATCGCACCACAAACTCAAGAACCAACACAACACGCTCTCTCTCGAGTTCCATCTCCAAACTAATTGGTAACGAGAATCCTTAGAACATCTAACATAAAGTGACTTAATATGCAAGACTTAGGGCATCAGACCTTAACCGCGGGTTCAACAAGGTTTACGTGTGAGATAGGCAAGTTTAACCAGACTCCCTTTTTACCCTGATCAAGAAAAGAACAGTTCTACAGAATCAACGCTCACTCAAGAAGAAAAAGAAACATTCTGAAAGATATATGCATGTGATCGCACCAGCACAAACCTGTAAACGCCACTGCGCGAATGAGTATTTAAGCGCTGCAACGAATGACTTAGGATCCATAGGAGTTTTCATCTCCACAATCACACCTCCATAGTCATCATCCACAAACGGAAGTGCCTCACACGTCATGTGTTCTACTCCATTAACCAGAGGAGCCTCTTGGTCTGACATGCTTCAAATTGGTGTGATTCTTAGTAGTTCAACCAAAAGAGATCAAGATAGAGAGAGAGAAAGGAGAGTGTGGTTTCACCAAAACAATGATTTCAAAATGAGAACAATCACGAGGCCGTAATGGTGAAAGTCAAGTGCTTATATAAGTACGTTTAGAATTATATATTTACTAAATGTAGTGGGGTGGGTCATAAATCATAAGCATAAATTTATAATGGCCTTCACATAATCACATTAACCCGACGCGCTTCTTCGGTGGAGTGACGCAGTCCCACACGTCACCTTGAATGCAAAAACAAATATATGCATACGTATGGTCTACAGTAATTTTCAATTTTTTTTTTTTGGTATCAATATGAAGTATTTATACCATTATCGAAATTTTGACAAAAACTACGAAGAATACAAGTAGTAGAAAAACCCAACACCAACAAAACATCAAAGGAGTTAATCGTAAATCCAAAATGAAAACAGAAAAAAAAAAAAAAAACACCTATTCCGAGATAGCATACTCAACTACTCATAAGAGAATCGGTTAAACAGAATCATAATATGTCATTTGTTGACTTGTGTGTGACATGAAAGATGAAACCAGTGGAGAGATGCAAAAAGGCCATTATTACAGAGAGGGATAAAGAGTAAAAAAACAAATCAACATCGCCCACCGTGGGGCTCGAACCCACGACCACAAGGTTAAGAGCCTTGCGCTCTACCAACTGAGCTAGACGGGCTTTGTGTTCTGACTAGCAGTTTATATTAATATTACATTTTCATTCGAGGTTGATCACTTTATCTATTCAGCGGATCTTTTGGAGACTAGCCATCATTATATGTACCAGTACCACTGGTCATATATCTATCTCAACAATTTTGTGACAGACATTTATAAACCTGCAAATATTTTTTGCTCAACCTCTCAACTTATTAGATCAAGAGCTTCCGATTAAATTATACAGCCAATTATTGACAAACAAATGAAAGGCCAGCCTCTCTATGCCTGTTTCGATCGGTACCTAGCAGCTACAAGAACACTTGGCATAAGATCGATATGAAGCCGCTCAATACCTACAGTTTCGGTTTCTCTCAACAGGAAGTGGGAAAACCCAAAGCTCGTGGAAGTGATGCTATCAAGCTTGTTTGGAAACTCTGTTAATACATCATTGCGGACATTCTCCTGCACATTTAACTCCGACGATACAGTATGGAACTCTCTTCATGATAAAACTCTTTTATTACTCTGAAACATCACCATAAATATATATGCCATACATTACAAGACACGAGTGTTGACCAATGAGGGACAAAACTTCTTATGCCTAAGAACTGATTAGATCATGGCTCTGCTCGGACATCAAACTAATATAATAGTTGAGACAATCAGTGGTTCACAATCTTCTCGTGGCCGTCTGTCTTCCCTGCAGTGACAGTCTGACAGATACCTTGATGCTACTAACAATCTCTCAGTAGAACAAAACAAACAAGAGCCCTTGACACTCAGACGAGAAGAGATATTGACAAAGGTGAGGAACTAGGGATCTTTTTTGGAGTCTCAAGACATGATCGCAGTTGGTTCCGTCGACCACTTCCATACTTTAACTTGACCACTTCCATCACCGGTGAAAAATATGCCCCCGGGACCTATCTGGATCGACCGAATCTCTTGCTTTGCCAAAATTTTGCCCCTTCCCGTAAACCTTACAAAAGAACAAAGAACTAAGCTTTTGAAAGTAAAAGATAACTGTAGACTCATGAAACAAACAGCATATAAAGGACTTACGATGGCAAGTCATATAGATGCAATGAATTGTCATTGCACGAACATAGCAATACTGGCTTGGCTTCGGCATCATGGACGCCACAGAGAGCTAGCACGCCCTAAATCCAAATAGCCATTAAGAACTCATTAGTTACATATGAATTTAACCAAAAGAGAGATAAGTAGAAAACTTTTCACTAAAAACGCAAAGAACTGTACGTATTCTTCTTTGTGAGTATATGTCACTTCTAAGTTTCCACCTTCAGTTGCAGCCCATATCTAGAGAAAAATAACCAACACGGAACAGTGTCATATTTAGGAATTGAGCCAGGTCAAAAAAAGAATCTGAGTTGAAAACGAACCTTGACAGTATTGTCCAATGAACATGACAGAAGAAATTGTTCCCAGCAAATGAGAGACATGACTACTGAAGTATGCTCTGTAAGTGTTTGTATACACTGCAGATTCTCTAGGCTCCAAACCTATTAAAAACAAATAAGGCGGACCAATTAGCTCAAAAGATAACAAAATAGGAGATTTTACTCAGGAATGATAGATACTACTTGCTTTTATAGAATTGTCCATGGCACCAGAATAGAGTCTGTTTGCTCCAACATATAAAGAAACAACTGCAAGGGTGTGACCTTTTAGTGATGCAGCTGGATCAAAACAGCTAGTGGTACTATTGTATTTCCAAACTAAAATAGAACCATCCTGCACAGAGAGTGATATATCCTTGTAAAAAGACTTTTTAAACCAAAATCCAATAGATCAGTAGATTTCTATAACAGAGGTGTATTTCCAGAGAAGCAAAAACACCCGTAATGATAATTCAAGAAGAAAAGGAAAGTGAAAATATAAACATGACGCTGAAGCACAAATCTACTCCAAGGCCTTAGATATAATAAAAAAAGGTCTACAGTCTGTCGAAGTATTTACTTGTGTGCCAGCGAACAACAGATCAGTACCAACAACCAGTGAATATACTTGACCAACAGGTCCAGTGAGACTCAGGTCTGCATTGTTTTGGATATTCCATGCCTGCATATATATAATATGAATAGGATAACAAAAGTGATGCTCTTGCTCAGTATACATGGAGAGATTTTAAGGAACCGTGCTAGTAAATCACACTCTGAACTTACCTTGACAAGATTTGGCATGCCAACCAATAGCCAGGGGCCTTCACTAATCATGCAGCCAACTTCCCCTCCAAGATTGAGTACGCCTGTACACTATATCATAGGAAAACAATACTATAGCAATAAACATTTGCGGAAAGCATCCCTTAAATGCAAATATGCTATCAAATAAATAGTGTTTTAAGTTCAATAATAAACTACATAAACAGGAGGCTCTGCAGAGTGATAGGCCATAATGGCACATCTTGTTCTGATCCTAACCAAGCAATGACAAGTATCCATAGAACTTTGGAACGAAATATAATCAAAGAAGAATAAAAAATGCAACATGAACAAATAGCGGCAAATCAAAACCTGTCCAGAAGCACAATCCCATATCCGCACAGTTTCATCTTTACTGCCCGTGTAAAGCTTATCGGACCCTGACGGCAAAGCAATCCCAGTGACAACCTGCTCAAGAAATCAGAACCAAAAGCACCATCAACATCGCCCCCAACAAGCACAAGAACCAGTTATAAAGAACTCCAACAAGAACACACCTTCTGATGACCATCTAGCTGCGTCAACAAGGAGAAACTATCCCCTTTACTCCAGCAATGCAAGTATCTACATTTATCACCGTAAGGACAATTTCCATCAACCCAAAACTTGCAAAGTTTCTCCGTCTTAGTCACAGTTCTGTTCCCACCGAATCTCCCCCAGTTATTAGCACTCCCGCTGAATCCAGGCCCTCTCCGGTGACTCGGACCCGCAAAACCAGATTCATCAGCGACCCTTTTATTCGTAGACGAAGAAGAAGCTGCGACAGGACCCGGACCGGGCAATTCTCTATGCAGGTACGGGCAAGGGTAGCGATTGCACCGGCCAGCCCGCCAGTGGAAACAAACTTTCTGATTCGAGTCCGTCGGGGGACGATTGGAGCCGCCGCCTAGTCTTTGAAAGACTCTCTTGTTTCCTCCGTTCATATCTAAATCCATCGAATTGGATTCTCTATCTCTAAAACTACAACAAGTGTGACTCAGAACACTCGGAATTGGATTATCCTGTAAACGTCGAACGGATCATTACTGTTCAAATTACCAAATCCGATCATAAGTAAAAAAACAAGCGCGAACATAGAACGAAACACCCCTAACGAAATTACCTCTCTGAATTTCCTCACAAAGGAGGTTTCTTAAATAAATCAAAATTGAAAGACGAAAATAGTGATTTAATGGAGCTTCGGTTTTTTCTAATCTTTGGACCTTCTTGAAATGGAGATGACACAAGTGAGGAAGAGATATCAGATCACTCCACGTCAGCTTCACATCGATGGTCGTTAAATTTCTAATTATTAGAAAAATATAATTTACAGTAATATATAACCAATCAGACAAGTCAAGATTCGTTGTACTACTGTAGTATCTCGTATTGTCAAAATCAAAAATTTCTATAAACTTTTGTGGGTGAAGTTGTAGATTGGTAACACAGGAACCACCATCTGTAGACATTTGTTACAAGTTACATTTGTATGTAGTATAAAATCTACACTCTTGTAAAAGGAACTCAAGAGTAACCTACAAATTACTCAAAGGCCAGCCTCTGAGTGCCAACAAGTGAAGCATATGATCCCTTTTGTGCCACCAATTCAGAATGTGTTCCAAGCTCTATGATCTTTCCATCAGCGCATACGGCAATCTGATGCGCGCTCTGGACTGTGCTTAATCTGTGAGCTATGACTAATGTTGTCCTGTCTTTCATCAGACGGTTCAATGCACTCTGGACTAAGCGCTCACTCACTGCATCAAGCGCACTTGTGGCCTGCAACAAGAAAACAAAAGAGAATTAGCAGTCTCATTTTATCTTAAAGCTATACCTGCTTTACTACCGGTTTTATGCTCTTTTGAGATTAACAGATTCTCTTAACCGTACAACTAAATGAGTGCTTAATATATGCCTTCTACAATTGCAATAGAAATGGTTCTAAATGTTTGCATATAACAATGTTTGTATTCTTATTTGAATTTGCTAAAACTTAGGTAAGGGTTCTAGCAAAGTACAAAAGTCCATCACAGAAGACCTTATTGAAAGAAGAGTCTCTCACCTCATCGAGAATCAAGATGGGGGCATTCTTCAGCAGAGACCGAGCTATGGCAACTCTCTGACACGTTGATAAACAAGCATATAAAAGTGGTAGCGAAAGCGTAAAAGAAATCAAAACATGTAGCTCTAAATGTTTTTATACCTGTCTTTGTCCTCCGCTAAGCAAGCCTCCCCTTTCACCAACCAGTGTATCGTAGCCCTATACACAAATACCAGTATTGCTCAGAAGAACTGAACTACTGAAGTGCATTTGCTAGGAAGAAAAGGTGAGTTGTTGCACACGAGGCGAACCTGAGGAAGTGAGATTATGAAGTCATGAGCGTTGGCAGCTTTGGCTGCCTTAATGATGTCGTCCTTGGACACATGATCATTGGGGAGACCATATGCAATATTTTCGGCCACAGAGAGAGAAAAGAGAACAGGTTCCTGAATCACACAGAAATATCACCTTAAAAAGGAGAAAAATAAATAATTTTACCATGCCTGACCCATAGATGTTATGTACACACCTGATTCACAATTGAAACAACCTTAGCCCATTCACTCTTGTCAAACATCCTCACATCCTCTCCACCCACAGTAATACGTCCTAGTGTTGGCTGCGAGAATTGGAAACTTCAACCTATCAGCATGTACTAGTGGCTTCGAACTTTTTCTTAACTGTTAACAGATAGATACTAAGTTTCAAATTGGAAGAGACTAAGCTAACCTCATAAAATCGTGCCAATAACTGTACAACAGTACTTTTTCCCGCGCCACTAGAGCCAACAAGAGCAGTTACGGTACCAGAATTCAACGTCAAACTGAGCCCATCAAGAACTTTCACGTCGGGTCGTAGAGGATAAGCAAAATGTACATCTAGACTAGACAAAACAGAACATGGAAAAATTTAAGAGGAGCTGGGGGCTCTTGAAGTAAGATAATATGAGGAGGATTTTCTTGGTCTGATATTACCTTCAAGACAGACATCTCCTGCCCATGTTAGGGTGCGTAGATTGTTAGTTGATTTCAGATCTGACATGTAGTACTTATCAAGGTGACGGATATTTACATTAGGGCCAGAAGACAAGAACAATCTAAGGTTTTCGTCTTGGACTTTCTTTGTATGAATATCTCTTTCTAACCCATAGGCAAGAGCATCATCTATATCCACCGCGTTTAAAATGGAGTTGATCCTGTCAATAGCAGCAAAAGTCCCACGTAGATCTCCGAATGTGTTTACAAGCCCTTGGACCTGGAAAACAAACTCATTGAATATTGTGAACCGAATGACATATATAGCATATGAGTAACGGTAAATGCTATGTAGATAGAGGTACTAACAGCAAATGTTAGAGTAAATGTGTATCCAATGAACGAAACAACTGTTCCAACTGCGAGCTCACCCTGCGTAGGAGAAAATTTTAAGAATGAAAACCAAGAAAATTAACATAAGAAACTACACAAACGATAGATAAGAGAGATAAATTCTTTAGTTTTAGTGATTTAAATTTTCAAAGCTGGTAACTTTACGCTAGCTTAACACATCTACAATCATTACAGAAAATATGAATGACAGTAACACGAACTTCTGTAAGATAAATTCATCATACCATGTTTTCTCTCTAAGTGTTACTGGCCAAGAAGCTTTATTTAAGTTCAATGATCAAAGATGGCAATCAAAAAGTCTTACAGGCAGGCCTATCTTACCGTCTTCACCTTGCTTCCCCCAAGACAGTAAAGAGCCAACAGTGATATATAAACAGCAACTCTTGTTATAGATTCATTAATTGATTTAAAAGTACCAAGCTTTAAGCCGCTACGCTGGAAAGCAAGAATCTGTACACCAAACACAAGGTTAGAATAAAAGATCATAGAACAGTAGGGGAAAACAGCAACAGATTAAGAGATATGACTTTTAGCTAGTAAAGGTCTGAATATGACCTGGCTACCGAAGAGAGACATCTGACGTTTTTCACCACTGAATGATCTTACCTATAAAGAGAGACAAATTACTTGTGTCTTCAAAGGCAAATAAAAGTTTCTATAGTTAGGAAAATCTGCCTAAATCATACAATACAATGCGTAATAACTCACAGTTCGGATTGCAGAAAATGTTTCTGATACACAATCAGACATTGTAGCTTGGGCTAATCCATGTGCTTTATAAACAGGAGCAGTCGACCTCTTGTATACAGCTTTTAAGATTTGACCGAGTGAGCAGATGTATAGGTAAGCAAAGTGACCAAAGCGATTACCAAAAAGAAAAAAGTTAGAAGAAATAAAAAGGTCATAGAGAATTTACCAACTAAAACTGAAACAGCAAGCATCAACAGACCAAGCACAGGTGCAAGTTGAGGAGAGAGAGTAAAAAGAATGCAGATTGTTCCAAAAACCTACAGTAGGGATAATGCATTAGTCATAAGAACTGGCATACCTATGAAAGAGATACACAGATATCACATTGGCCTAGTAAGAAATGGCTTGCCTCGGAAAAGGCCCTAAACCCACGATCTCGGGAGATGTTATCATTCACAATGCTATTCAGAGCACCAAGATCAGACGTGAGCAGTCCCGTCAGCTCTCCTACCTAAAACACATGACCTCAGTATAACATAATGGCTAGGAAGGTTTGTGCCATAATGTCCCAGACCTGAACAAACCAAAGAAAAAAGAACACAAACCTTATATTTGTCGAAAAACTCTGCCTGCAAACAAGTAAAAGACACCAGAAAAAAAGAAAAAATCAAAGATATATATCAATGGTAAACAACAACAGCCAAAAACAAACTTTGATGACAGAAAACAAAATATACCTTCTGGATCAAAACCCTTCTGAAAATCTGAGCTCTTAAGGTTGCCATAACGTTTTCCCAGATAGCATTCATGTTGGTCACAAAAGCAATAGTAAAGATGGGTTCCAACGAGTACAAGACAGCGATTTTGCTCAGCAGCTGCCACAGAGGATCCGGTCTCGCCCCAATCAATACTTCAAAGAATCTACCTACACACCCAAGATATCCAGTAACTCAATAAATAACACTTACCAAATACATCTATAACTCAAGAAACACAGATATTAAGCTAAATCATGAATGCATCATACCCAAATTTAACCTAAATTCAAACCAATCAAACAGTGGAGAAACTACAATTACAATCGCCATAGGCTGAGAGTGAACTGAAGAATCGATTACCAGAAAAAATAGGCATAGAAAGAGTGCAGGCGCTGCATCCAACGAGAGTCAATAAGCAAACAACGAGTCTAAGCTTGTGCTTATCCAACAAGCTCGACACAAGCCCCCAGCTGATTAAATCCTTCGATAGAGCCTCAGATTTGGATTCTTCAATCTTTGGGTCAGGTTCGTCGACAATAGGCGGCGCTCCAGTGACATAAGCCCGGGCCAATCCATCGGATTTTGCTCTCAACAAAGGCCGAAACTGCGCAGTGGAAACAGGTAAACTGCGGAAGGGAAGAAAGGGCTTTGGTCCACATGTTCTAAGGACAGACGCTTGGCAACGTCTATGAGCGACGACGAATCGAGTGGAACCGTGGTGGAAGAGGAGTGTGGTTGCAGACGCCATTGATATTGAAACCAAACGAGTTTCGCGACTGTGTAAAAAAATGGCTAATTTCAGATATTGAAAAAAAAAAAAAAAAAAAAAAAAAAGCGCCGTCTGAATTTAACTTTCCTTTTTCGGGACCTTACACGTGGACTCGATGAACATAGTAGTAAGTAGTAGTAACGTCTACTCTTCTTCTTTTTTGTTTGGCATCACATAGACATAGTAACGTTTCTCGAATTGAGATGATGGGTTGTGTTGAATCTCAATGATCTGACTTGTTCATTCACGTATGATGAATCATGATCATTTACCAAACAAAAATGATAATAATCTGAAGTTTTTTTTCTTGTAATAGTTAATTACTACAAATAAAAGGTTTGGGTTATGGATCCAATCATCATGTCTCCAAATTGAGAAATCCAAATAGTATTTGGCACTTTACCTATCATCAATATTGTACTACTTTACCAAAGTTGATCTGTTCTTTTTGCTAAAAATTAATTATTTAACCAAGAGCATCAGATCTTTTGTATTGTAAACACAAGTGCCTAGAGCTTAAACTATTTTAGAAGTGTCTTACATCTTTAGGTATTTGCAGAAAAAAATCTGAAACTATTGATATTCTTATTCTATGTAGTGCCAACAATTTCTTATATTTACAAAAACTCTTGGAACTTCGGATAAATTAGCAAGCGTCCCTGACTTTTTGATACTTGCTGAAGAACCAGAAACTGTTGCTATCAACCAACCTGGGACTTTTGCTATTTAACACAAGTGCCTAGAACTTTTCTTAGCCACGGAAATGCCAGAATCATTTTGTAATTTTTACAGGTGAGCCCAAACTTTTTGTTTTTACATCCATTTACTTTTATACTATTATACGTTTTTTTCTTGTTACTTATTAGGAGACCGAGATTATTATATACACTACTGCACTCAAAAACACTTGCATTTGACAACATCTTTATCATTTACATTCGTTTCTCACAGTAGCCACAAAAATCAAGAAGATCCGTTTCTATAAAAAGGATCTAACATATAAAAAACTATAATACCAAAAATGGAAAAAATAAAACAATGTAATAATAATAATCAAATATTAATAACTCCATAGCGACAAGTCATCATCGCCGTCGACGTCATAGTTATTATTCCATTGTACGGACGGAGGAGGCAAAAGCATCCCTTCGGCCATACTATCCAAAAAACTCGGCATCCCGAACATTGCCTCCTCGTCTATATATAACGACTCGCTCTGTTCCGGCGTCACAGAAGCTTCCACCATCGTCTCCTCCTTGTCAAGGCCATGATCAGTCGTCGTAGTCGCAGCCGTAGTCGTATCACCCATCTCATCTTGAAAAGCCAAGGCAGCTTCAGCCGCCGCCTTCTGGATCTCCTTGGCGCATGTTGACTCCGGGATCCTTAGCCGCCAAGCCGAGTCGGCGAAATTGAGACAGGCTGACCTGCCACGGAGGGTAATGGCGGCGACGTCGTGAGCACGAGCAGCCATCTCGGCGGTTTGGAAAGTGCCGAGCCAAATCCTAGTTTTTTTGTTTGGCTCTCTTAGCTCAGAGACCCACTTACCTGAGTTCCTTTGACGAACTCCTCTGTAAATCGGGTGACGAGTCTCGCGAAACTTCTTCCGACCCGCGGGTTTCTTGGGACAGCTCGTGGCAAGCGTAGGACAATAATCTCCGCCGCCTGAAGAACCCGGAGACTCGTAATCGGAGCCAAACATTTCAGAGAAAGCAGAGAATGATGATGAGTTCATTGTGGTGAACTTTGGACTAACTCAGTCTGCTCTGTTTGGATAAGGTTATATAAGTAGAGAGTCGAGAGTGGTAAACCAAAAAGATCTCTCTAAATCCTAGGTGGATTTAATATAGTTTTGAAGTTCTTGTTTATAGAGAAAAGTTGGGGAGTGAGAGCTTGCTTGTTTTATATTGTCCGATTGGCAAGAACCGCAAAGAGATTTACTTGGATATTTGTGGGGTCGTACACGGAGTTTGTGTTTCTAGCTTCTAAATGAACGCCACGTGGATAAGACACAGCTAAGCCCGATCCCACGGTTTTGTAATTGTTTAGGCTGTGAATCACTGAGGGTATGACACGTGTCGATACCCGTTTTTGGGAAGATTCTGACCTTTCTTCACTCGTTAATAACTCCTTTATGAGTTTTAGTTATTAATTTTATTGTATGGAAATAATATGAATGTGTGGCTGCTGTTTAATATAGCGTAGGACAACCATTATTAAAATACGATTACTTTTTCCATTAATAGTAGTCCTCCGTCTATAAATAAAATAATACTAGGACATAAAAGGTCTCTGAAACGAAAACGAGATATTTTTAAAAATGCTCTTTATGTCTTATCTCACTTGACATATTTCGTGCATCGCAAAATACTTCTAGATTAGGTAGATTGAGAGTAGATATTTTGTGTCCTAATATTTAGCCAAAAATACTAACTATAACAATTATCTAGAACATACAAAACCTTTCATTATATTACTAATCCTAATTAGAAACCCTATACTCTTCATCTACCTTTAATTTCTTCCATATACAGTATAATAGTATATATATACTATAATATATCCTTCTTTACACATGTATAAAGCAAGCTTAGATGATCACTTAGGTGTTAAGAAAATTAATCCTAATTATATTTGAGAATTGAGTTTAATAGAGAAACGACTAAACAAAAAATGATGTAACCGGATGGATAAGCCAAGGATTAGACAGATATTCGTAGAGCATAACTATGGGTGTACGTACATCTCTCGGATCTGAATAACAGCAATAAAATATCGCAAAAGCTCAACAACCGCGATAAGAAAATATCTTGACAAATAATAAACGTTGCCGTCGTCACCTCTCGCTATCAAGCCTCTTCCCGCCCCACGTTATTATATTGTCATCTTTGGGAGAAATAAGACGACAAAGACAAAGAGTGGTGGGCTTAAAGAGTGGTGGTAAGGTACAGAAAACGACAAACAAGATATTAGTATAAAACTAGAAAGTAAGACTTGAAAACGACATGATAATGGGGTTTCGGTACGAGCCACGTAAGATGGGTTGAAGAAGCTTAATTAGGACATTTCATTTCTCTCTTGTGGAACACATGTCTTTCTGTATTTAGTAGTGTACGGACTTATTAATGGAGTTTTCTCTTTGCTGAATCAGTTTCTTTCGGTTTCATACTCTAATTTAGGAAACATTGGACCAAGTTTGAGTTGAGACTTGAGACGACTTCTATTTAGCTTTTTAAGTAATTGTTTTGTTTTTAATAAATAAAAAAACTTTAAGTTAATTACAAATGTTTGCGTCATTTTTTTCGTTTCTTCCCTCACTACATTGTATTCCTTATCCTATTCCAATTGTTGATTCAAATGCATCTCTGCTTTTGTAACACATGAGTATATAAGATCATGAACTTTTTTTTATAAAATACTGCACTCTTTGCATTTAAGTAAAATCCAGCCATACTCAATCATTTACATTCACTTCTCACAACTACCCAAACAACAACAAATGAAGGATCCGTTCTAAAAAAGGATCCAAACAAAAATAAATATCATAATACAGTAGTACCAAAAACATTAATGGAGATGAGAAAAGTCAGAAGTTTAATAACTCCATAACGAGACGTCATCATCGCCGTCGATGTCATAGTTGTGATTCCATTGTACGGACGGCAGAGGCAAAAGCATACCTTCGGCCATACTAGCCATCAAGCTCGGCATACCGAACATGTCCTCTTCGTCTATATATAACGCAGCGCTCTGTTCAGCCGTCACAATTGCTTCCACAAACGTTTCCTCCATGTCAAAGCCAAGATCCGTCGTCGTGGTATCGCTCATCATCATCTCATCCTGAAAAGCCAGCGCAGCTTCAGCCGCCGCCTTCTGGATTTCCTTGGCGCCTGTTGACTCCGGTATCCGTAGCCGCCAAGCAGAGTCAGCGAAATTGAGCAGGCTGACCTGCCACGGAGGGCTATAGCGGCGACGTCGTGAGCACGAGCAGCCATCTCGGCCGTAGGGAAAGTCCCGAGCCAAATCCTAGATTTCTTGTTTGGCTCTCTAACCTCACAAACCCACTTGCCGGAGTTTCTCCGACGAACTCCTCTGTAAACTGGGTGACGGGTCTCACGAAACTTCTTCCTACCCGCTGGTTTTTTGGGACAGCTCGTGGCCAGCGTCGGACAGTAATCTCCGCCGCCTGAAGAAACCGGAGACTCGTACTCGGAACCAAACATTTCAGAGAAAGCAGAGAAAGATGAGTTCATTGTTTGAGAATACTCTGTTGGAGATAAAGAAGAAAAAAAACTGGATAAGATTGTAAGTAGAGAGTAACCAAAAGAAGAAATCTCTTTAGTTGTTAAAATATATATATTTCTCTCTCTCTCTATTTTCTTTTCAGGTGGATTCTTGTTTAAGTTTGTAGTTAGAAGAAAAGTTGGAGTGAGAGCTTGATCTTTTATATTGGCCTTGAGATATTTTACAAGCATAGAGAACACGAAGATAGTGTCTCTGAGGACGCCACGTGAACAAAAACACAGCTAAGCAATTCTACGGTTTGGTTTTAAAGAAACGAGTTGTTAAGGCTGTTACTCACTCATTGTCTGACATGTGGCCTTCGACCCCTCTTGAGAAGACTTTTTGGACTCTTCACTCGTTATTACACCTTTATGAGTCGTTTTTATTATTCATAAGTAAAATAGCCTCTCATCGTGTGAATGTGTGGCTGTTATGTATTCTCTAATCTCTACTATACTAAAGTGTATGTAGGTCACAACCGTTATATTCATTTTTATTATTATATTCCTGAATTTAGAATTTGTCGTTAATTGTCACCCGTTCAATCGACATAATATTAAGATATTTTAGATGCTCTTTATTTTTTACCTTGGCATTTTGTACATTGCAAATCCTTCTAGAATATGAATAGCGAGTGTAGTATGTAGATATTTGTGTGCAATTTAGCTAAATATATACAAAATTATAATTCTTGTTTTCTAACTTAAATTGATCAAATTTGGTATTGAACATGTAAACACCTCAAGCCTAATAAAATGACAAACAGTAGACGGCCAAGTTTTAAACCATATAAGCAAGTACGTCACGACGTAATTTTTGTAAAAAAAAACTTTTAAATTGAATTTGTATCTAAATGATTATAAT
Organism: Capsella rubella; assembly: GCF_000375325.1. NCBI lineage: Eukaryota > Viridiplantae > Streptophyta > Magnoliopsida > Brassicales > Brassicaceae > Capsella > Capsella rubella. Next base: position 5,776,658 of record NW_006238917.1, on the reverse strand, counting down.
GATCTTTTAAAATTAATTCAAGAAGTGTAAAAAGTTATGAAATGTGGTTTTAGACCATAATTGGTAATCTACATGAAAGATGAAATAGTATAATTTTTTTAAAACCCTAGTTAAATGATTAACTCCATATCATAATATTTATAGGTAACTAAAGTAATGACGTCTCTAAGAAAATAAAAATTGAGTGATCTCCTATTTCTTTTTGGGGGAAAATAGTTTCACATTGTTGTTGTTATAAATGATATACAATACGAATTTTGTAATATTCTATGATAAGTTTTTAGAAGGTCTAGTGAAAACTATGAAAGTTATATTTAGGGTTTGATATGTTTATTAAATCCGTCAGAATGTAAGTATATTAAAACTAAATAAAATAGCAAATTTGTATCGAATCGTAATACGAATTTGAAACATAAAATTTACCTGCATTTATAAATTAGTCAATTTTCTTTAGTATTCACTACATAGTGCATTGACAAAATGTGGGGTGTGTTGGATTTAGGAGACAAAATAGAAAAGTGTTTGCGTATGTGACAAAAGGAGAATGTAGTAAGCATGCAATAAAAGCACATTTTGCATTAAGTGGATCACAATTCTCAACCCCCTCTCTCACTCTAGACTAGTTTCTCTCTCTCTCTCTCGCTAAATTTATCTCTTCTATATAGTGATGGTGGTGAGCTCCTCCTCTTTCTCATTCGGGGGAGTTTCTTTCTCCTATCTTCTCTTATTTCCTTCAACCACCACCTTTCACACCTCCTTGGCTCCTCCTCAATCGGAGGAGTTTCTTTCTCCTCTTTTCTCTTCTTTCCTTCAACCACCACCTTTCTCTTACGATCCTCTTCTCTTCTTCCCTTCAAGTTCAACGACCACCACCTTTCTCTTAGACTCTTACAATCCTCTTCTCTTCAGCTGCCTCTCCTCTACCTTCCCTTACCTCGTTGCAAATCATTATGAGTATAACTTCTCGTCAAGGTTTACTCCGGTAAGCTCTTTTGATTACACATATATATACTTATCTATTTGCTCCATTTGAATGTTTTATATCCATTTAACAATCATAATATATCTATTTTTCTCGTTACAATATCCAATCTAACAATATATAGACACACACACACACTATATATATATATACATATATATGTATGATCTAAAATCAAATGTTTCGCTCCATTTCTTTCTTCGCTACTGATTTGATAATTATCTCGATCATGCAAGCAAAAGAAAAACACAATTTATAATAATAGAGAATCAAGATTTTTTCTGAAGTTTTTTTAAAAAAACATAATTTTATCTCATATCCCGAATCAAATACTTCTGAAAAACATATTTAAAACTTTTCTAAATACAAATACTTCTGAAAAACATATTTAAAACTTTTCTAAATACAAATACTCTAATATTTTTCAGATGTATTGAACAAAATATTTTACCTCTTCGAAGAATGTCAAAAAAAAAACAAAAAAAAATCCGCCGAATGTCTGCACAAGTGTTGCAGGTCTTACAACAACAAGCTTAATTACTTAGTTACGTGACTTACGTCTAAACATGTAAAAGTGGATTATTAAGGCAAAGGATTAGACGGATACTATAATATCTACAAAATATCCCAAATCTGAAAAATAGATATAATATCTCAAGTCAAATCCAATAAGAGCTATAAAATATCAGCAAAACTTTACATAAAATATCAGCATAAAATTTATATTCGCTTCCAAAAACCCACGTCCTCGCTCGTGGTAGCCTATCACACTCAAGACTTTCACGTTTCCTAGATATTTTGGAGAAGCAAGAAGACAAAGAGAGGTATATGGTCAAGACTCAAGATATATAAAGTTATAAACAAAGAAAATAAGATTTTAGTAGAAAATAGAAATTAGTAAAGCCTTGAAGTGACGTGCCACGTGGTACGAAACACCACAGCCAGCCACGTAGAGTGGAAGGTACTGACTATTACTGGTGAGGTGGTAGGGACAGTGTATCCGCGGTCGAGCCACGGTGTTAAGGATTTTGATTGGCCCATGCCGCTATCTTTGTGGGACTATCTATCTTCGATCTCTCTCTATTTTTGGAACGTGGTGGATTTGTTTAATTTAACTTTTGGCTGTCGTACGGAGTACGGACATGTTATTTTCGGTTTGCTGAATCGTTTTGTTCGGTTATGTACTATTTTTGGAAACCTTTTGTAAAAATAGTATTCTTAAGATTGGAAACCTGATTTTTTTTGTTGGTAGATTTGAGATGCCACAATTTAATGAATATAATATGTTGCTTAAGTTGAAGTATATAAAAGAAATCACAGGATATGTGATCAGATAACATTTACAATATCATCCACGTGTAACGTTTATGGCCACATATTCTCCCTTGAAAGCAGTTGACTTTATCTCTTGTTTTTTCTTCTATTTCTTTGTTTGGGTTCAATACTTCATAGTTCATACATATATAGATTTGACTTTTAACTTATTTGAAACAAAGAAGTCGAAATTATTTATTTCTATTGAATTATTTACACTCGTGTCTCATACCAACAACAACAAAAAAAAAGCGGAGGAATCCGTTTCTTAAAAAGGTTTGAATTGGCGCAAAAAAAAAAAAAAAGGTGTGAAGATTTGGAAAAATAATAGTACAAAACAGGAAATGAATTATCGAAAATTTAGTAACTCCATAGAGACATGTCAGCATCTCCCTCGAACTCATAATTGTTATTCCATTGTACAGACGGCAGCGGCAAAAGCATCCCTTCGGCCAAACTATCCAAAAAACTGGGCATCCCGAACATTGCCTCCTCGTCTATATATAACGTGTCGCTCTGTTCCGGCGTCACAACAGCTTCAACCAACGTCTCCTCCATGTCAAGGCCATGATCACTCGTCGTAGTGGTATCACTCATCATTTCATTTTGAAAAGCCAACGCAGCTTCAGCCGCCGCCTTCTGGATTTCCTTGGCGCATGTTGACTCCGGGATTCGTAGCCGCCAAGCCGAGTCAGCGAAATTAAGACATGCGGATCGGCCTCGGAGGGCTATGGCGGCGACGTCGTGAGCACGAGCTGCCATCTCGGCGGTTTGGAAAGTTCCAAGCCAAATCCTCGATTTCTTGTTTGGCTCCCTCACTTCACACACCCACTTACCAGAGTTTCTCCGACGAACTCCTCTGTAAATTGGGTGACGAGTCTCACGAAACTTCTTACGACCAGCTGGTTTCTTTGGACAGCTCGCCGCAAGCATCGGACAATAATCTCCGCCTGAGCTAACCGGAGACTCGTAATCAGAGCCAAACATTTCAGAGAAAGCAGAGAATGAGTTCATTGATCAGTCCTCTGTTCCAAGAAAAAAACCTGGATAAGGTTATAACTTATAACGTTTATAATAAGTAGTAGTAACTAAAAGATCTCTCTGTTTCGTTTAAAATAATTATTTCCCACTCTCTCTTTCTTTTAAAATATTCAGGTGGATTTAAAGTTTGTAGTATAAAGAAAAGCTAGAGTTGAGAGTTAGTCTTTATATTGGCCGAAGAGAGAATGGGATATTTTATGGCATAAAGAAAAGAGGAACACGGAGCTTCTGTCTCTGGGAATGCCACGTGTAGAAGACACAACTAAGCAAACTGTTAACCACGGTTCTGTAAAAATGAGTTGTTTATAGGGTTTATTCACTAAGAGTCTGACATCTGTCCTTTGACCCGTCTGACAAGGCTTTTTGACTCTTCACTCGTTATATCTTTATGAGGTCGTTTTTCTATAACTTATTATATTGTGTGAATGAGTATGTGGCAGTGGCACTGTGGCTGTTGTTGTTGTTTGTGTAGTGTAGGACAACCAAATTATTCAAATTATTTAACTTCCATATAAATTGTCGACTCACCCGACTATAAAATAATAGATCCCATACGAAGATCCGTTCCTGATATTTTATGTGTCTTGTCCTTGGACATATATTGTGTGCATTGCAAATAAATTGTGCGAGTAGATATTTATGCACTAACAATAGAAACAATTTAGAACATAATCATTCTTGCATACAATAATTAAATTAATTAAAACTCCCTTGTCGGCATGGAAATTCTTCTCATACGAAAAAAGTGTAATTATCATCTATTTGAAACGCTCCATTCCATATATACATACACGGATTAGATGAGCATATGAATTTGAGTGGTGACCCAAATAAATAAAAACTCAAAATAAAGAAACTATATGGGGAGAAACAGATAGATAAAACTGAACTAGTGCTGATTAAACAAATTTGATAGTTTAAATTATATGTCAAGCAATATGGATCAAATATTAAAATTAAAAAAATGCTAGTTTAAATTATTTTATTACATAATACATACATACTAAACTGTATCAAATTAAAACTTAGTAGAATATAAATTTTTTAACAACATTTTGGTAAATTTTTTAACATTATTTAGTTTTTATATTTGTTTCTATAGCTGGCGACAAAAAAAAAATTACTTGTTTCTATAGCAACATTCTTTAGTGTTTTTTACAGAATGGTAAAATAAACGTGTATATATATACATGTGCTCCAATTTCAACTATGTGAAAGATATTAGCGAGCAAAGATTGATATCTAATAAATAAATAAAGTTTTCAAGTGACATAAATAAATTATTAAATAACAGTATTTATATATTAAAGGCCTTAAACTATATCTCTAATAATTTTTTTTTATAAATCAAATTAAAAAAACTCTTGAAACGCACCCAAATTGTTGAACTGTCTGAGTACGTGACAAAAGAGAATGTGGAAAGCATGCAATAAAATCATTTTGCATGCAACTGATCACAACCCTCAGCCTCGCTCTCACTCTAAACTAATTCCTCTCTTTTCTCTCTCTCTCTATCTAATGGTGGTGATAAGCTCCTCCTTCATATATATACGACCACCACACCTCCGCCGAGAGCTTCTCACTTGGATGATCTTCCTCCTCTTTCATATTCTTTCCTACATCTATCTTCTGATCCTCTCCTCTTTAACTACCTCTCATCCACTTTTATTGCCGGAAAACTTTGTCGGAAACCACCTCGACTTGAACTTCCGAAGAAGATAACTTATTTTTTTTTCAAATATATATTGTTTCTTCACAATATACAACTTAATATAGTAATCTCAATCAAGTTAAGTCAAAGTTGTAATTTCTTTACAACTCAATTTCAAAATCATGCACGTTCCTCATTCCTTCGCTACTAGTTTAATAATAACTGTTATTCAAGTACAGTTTGGATTAATTTTAAAGTCAAGATTACTAATTTACTATTGGCATTGTATTTTATCTCTCTTATCCCCAATCAATTCTTCTTAGCTCTTAGAACATGTTCAATGGAGACACTCTTAACATGTGTCTAAAATAATTAATTTGATTTTTTAGACAAATGAGTGTTTAAAATGGTTGTCTAAACTCTAAAAGACTAAACCAAACAAAAATGTCTTAAATAAGACACATTAGACAAATAAGTTTTTAAAATTAGATCTAAAAATCAGTTAATCCACTATTTTAATTTTTAGGAATCCACCTTAAAACATCCTAATAATAAACCATTGTACGTGCTCTTAAAGTACTAAGGTAGGAAAAAAAAACCTCAGCCGAACAGCACAAAAGTGCAAAGTCTTATAGATTGATAATTAGTTAGTATACTTACGTCTAACAAGTGTTTAACAAAATTAACGTAGCGGTATAATAATTCCTTGTAATTTCTATCACAATATACAAAAATGGTATAAATATTTTATATTTGTATAAAAGAAAAAAAAAACTAACGTAGCGATATAATTGAGCTCAATAAACTAAACTAAAGTATGTAATATTTGTGGGTTAAGCCAAGGATTAGAATATAGCTAGACTGTCGACCTATACAATAATACATCTAGAAAATATCGTCATCTTCTTTTGTTGAGACCAAATCAACCAATTAATAAAGTATCTCAAATAAAATCACAATAATATCATAAATCCAATATTATAAGATATAAAATATCTTGAAGAAAAATATTCGTTTGCGAAAACCGTTCCCGTGACATCGCACTCTCAAATCTCTCGCGTAATTATTGATATCGTCGGACGACAAGGACAGGGAGCAAAGAGTGGTCGAGGAGCAGAAAACCACAAAATAAAAAAGTGAGTGCAAAATAGAAAGTAAAGCTTGAAAGTGACATGCATGAACGTGGTGGTGTAAGGGAACTCGAGAGCGAGCCACGTAGTGTTGGGTAGGTAGGGACTCTACTTCTACGGTCGAACCACGGTTTCATGATTTCGAGTCTCTTTCGTGGGTCAATCTTTTCCGCTTTTGGTGTACGGACGTTTCGTTGAGCTTTTACTGAATCGGTTGTTTCGGTTTTATACTCTATTTTTGGAAACATTTTGTAGATAATACAAACATTCTTTAATTCTTTAGTGAATTGGACTGTATCTTTTATTTATTTATTTGGACCTTTTTGTTGCTAGATTCGAGACTGCTCTTTTTTATTATGTAATATTTCTGTAGCTCTTTGATGCTAAAGTGTAAATATGTAATTGAAAGGAGATATGATCATATAGAATAATTGAAAGGAGATATGATCAAAAAAGTCGAAACTTCGTTCTCATCCACGTGGTACCGTGATACTGTGGCCGCATATTCTTCCTTGAAAGCAACTATTATAGCTTTAAAAATTATGTGAAGCAAATAAGAGGATGATGATTTCTTCTTTGTGTTTGACTTAAGTAGTTAAGTGTTGTGTAATAAACAAATGCATTTGGTTTGTAACACATACTATTATATTATTTTTGTGTAATTAATTAAGCTTAAACTTTTCAATAACACATTAATGAACTAACTCTTAAACTTCATAGCATCCTTATGTATATGTTAATACTACTTTCTTAAATCGAAATCTTGACACAATGATATTGAAAGCTCGTGTGGTTCCTCTAATCTACACCAATGCGTTGATATACGGGTAGAGCCTAGGACGTTGTTGTAATCGCTTTGTGTCGGCGACTTTCTATGACTTGTAAACGTGTAATCATTTGCAGTATCTAATAAACTATGTTTTTCGACACTCTCCTAAAGACGAGAGTTTCGTACTTACGTTGCTGAATCGATCTTTACGTTGGTGAATCGAAAACTACTAAATAGGATAGCTATTGTTGAATCAGATGTTATGTTTTTGGTTGGGCTTTTCATGATTTGTATATTAACAGACTGGCCCAATAAAGTAGACATCTAAAAATACTTCAAGACGGCCCATTTCTTTATTCTTTTCTTTTCGGCCGAACACTATTATGTAACACAAATAAAGAAAAGTCAAATTTTTTTACGAAGATATTAATATCTTGGAAATTAAAATTAAAAGAAAGAAAAAAAGGGAAAAAAGAAAAATATCTAACTGCTCTGTACCTAAAACAATCTCTTATCTCTAAACTAGTTTTCACTTTCACCAACTATCTCGAAGCGAGCTGGAGCTTGTTCTAGGGCTTACAAGCGAGCAAGCAGCCAAATCATTCCAGTTTTGATCATTCTACAGGTATGTTGATGGATTCATCTCTAATTCTTTCTTTTGTTTTGACTCTCGAGTTCGTGGATCTGATCTTCTGTAGAACGATGCAATTCGTCGATCTCGTTTGCTTTTTTTTGAAGTGTAGAATCTTAACAGAGCCTCTTTGTTTCTCTTGTTTGTTCTGGTGGTAAAGATTCATGCTTTTGCTTGTTTGTTCTCGTTTGCTTCATCCTATGAGTTATTTCAGATCTCAAATTTAAGATTAGATCTGATGCAGTAACTTGAATCTGGTAGTATTAGTATGGAGTTAATATATTGGAGCTCTATAAATTTGAAAGTCTGGAATTAGTGAGTAGATCAACAATTGAGCAAAAGCATTCTATACAAACAATTCAATCTAGTGTTGATGGCTAATATACATTGTAAAGTTTTCATTTTGGTGACACCTGCTTGTTGACAAAACCCTCAAGCCTATTCTTGTTTGAATTATCCTTTGTACTTTGGGGTTAGTCTCACCCTCGTGGATCTATGTAGGAAGCATGAAGCCAGTCTTCTGTGGTAACTTTGAGTATGATGCGCGTGAGGGTGATCTGGAACGGCTGTTCAGGAAATATGGCAAGGTTGAGAGGGTGGATATGAAAGCTGGTAAGGTTTTTTTTTTCTTTTCTTTCTTCTGCCTTTTACGTACTCTATCTTTGTGGTTAACTTCGATGAACAAGCAGTATTATAAACCACTAAGTGCGATGCGAAAGCAAATATCAAATGCATGTCATGAATTCCACTCCCATGTTCCTTCCACAAGAAGGCTCTGGAGGGCCCTCCCTTAGAAAGGAAGTCATAAACATAGACCATACCTGCCACTTGAAGCAGCCTGCTTGGTGTTTGGAAAGTACTTCAGAGGATAAAGATTTAAAAGAAAAAACGATTAGTGTAAAACCGCCATACTCAGCATTTTCTTTGGCGCAGGATGTGTTAATCTTGGGATGCCCATACTCCCACTAGCCCATGAATGGACCATAGGAAATTCATCTCATTGGTCCCCAAAACAAGTCACTTTCCATCCGCTATAGCACTGCCATCTTAATTGCATTTCATTCCTCATGACTTTGCACTCTTGGACATACCTCTGCGATGGAGAAGGCACTCTCTTTTCATTCGCATCCCGTCTGACTCTACATTTTCAGTTGTTCCTTGACATATTAATTCCATAATGCAAGGTCTGTAACTGCTTCACTGGTCAATTGGTTTGCAGAGTTTTTTAGGCTCTAGGAATGTTCAAAAATTTAATTTGTCCTATCCTAGTAGGTAAGTTTGGCTTTTTGATTCCTCTGAAGGAAAAGGACAGTCTTTCTGTTTGCTGGAGGTTCTTAACCTGGTTTATTTCCTCACTGTTCATATACTCAGATATACGCTATTGACTCTTTTTCTCCAGGCTTTGCTTTTGTGTACATGGAAGATGAAAGGGATGCTGAAGATGCCATTCGTGCGCTTGACCGCATTGAGTTTGGGCGTAAAGGACGAAGACTTCGTGTTGAGTGGACAAAGGTAAGATACTGACCTCAGGATTTATCTTTTATACTTGTTTACAAGGCTTGAAATACTGATAACATTCATGTTTTCTGCATAGAGTGAACGTGGAGGTGATAGAAGATCTGGTGGTGGTTCACGGAGATCCTCATCAGGCATGAGACCTTCCAAGACTCTCTTTGTTATCAACTTTGATGCGGATAATACTAGGACCCGGGATCTTGAAAGACACTTTGAGCCGTATGGAAAAATCGTAAACGTTAGGATCAGGAGAAATTTTGCATTTATCCAATACGAGGCACAAGAGGATGCCACCAAAGCACTGGATGCTACAAATAACAGGTTTGTTCCTGTCCACTTCAGTTTCTAATTGCTTTCTTTACTTAAGACTCACATTTAGCCTGTGTATTCATTCAGTAAGCTGATGGATAAGGTGATCTCAGTGGAGTATGCGGTGAAGGATGATGATGCTAGAGGAAATGGTCACAGTCCTGAAAGACGCCGTGATAGGTCACCTGAAAGGAGAAGGCGATCACCTAGTCCTTACAAAAGAGAAAGAGGAAGCCCTGATTATGGCCGAGGTGCCAGTCCTGTTGCTGCATACAGAAAGGAAAGGACCAGTCCTGACTATGGTAGAAGACGTAGCCCAAGTCCTTACAAGAAATCAAGGCGTGGCAGTCCCGAGTACGGTCGTGACCGCAGAGGCAATGATAGCCCTCGTAGGAGGGAGAGAGTCGCAAGCCCCAAGTACAGCCGCAGTCCCAACAACAAGAGAGAGAGGATGAGCCCTAATCACAGCCCATTTAAGAAGGAAAGTCCTATGAATGGAGTGGGTGAAGTTGATAGTCCAGTTGAAAGGAGAGAGAGATCGAGGTCTAGCCCTGAGAATGGCCAAGTTGAAAGCCCTGGCTCAATTGAAAGAAGAGACAGTGATGGTGGCTACGATGGTGCAGAGAGCCCAATGCAGAAGAGGTTAGTTGTTGAAATAGTTTGATGCTTTATATTATGGTATTACGAATCTAACCATCTTTCTTTTTGTTGCAGCCGGTCTCGTTCGCCACCAGCTGACGAGTGATGAAAGTGGATCCACAAACTCTATCAAAGTAGGATGTTGTAACTGTTTGTAGTCAATACTGTGTCGTCGTATTTAGGTTTTGTCTTTTGCTTAAATGTTTTTATTGATAGATTCGAACTCGGATCTCTTTTATTGTCGGATTGAAAGACATTGTATGTGTGCCAAGATACTGCACTTTCCGCTTTTATCATCTCAGTTTGAACTCCAATCATGATTCATGAATTAAAAAGACATTATACTATTAAGCACGTGAATGAGGAAGCAGAAGAATATACTTCCCAATCGAGCCTTGCATGCATCTTGTTCGTGACTAGCATCAAAACACCTTTAATGAAATGGAACACATAACGTCTCATCACAACATTAGGTCGTTCCTATTGATTCCCTTAAACACTAAAAAAGCTCATCTAACTCAACGCTTGTTCTTATTTTTTTTTGGAGTGAAGACTAGTCCCAAAGCTTATGAATATATTTTTGTTTATTTCTCTGTTGACATAAAAAATGTGTGAATAAAAAATATTCATCAACAGAAGGAAATATATCTCATCCATTTTAATTTTTCTTGTGCTAATTAAAAAGTGTAGTAGTAATATATTTTTCCAAATGCTGCAGTAAAGTTTAATCTCTTGATTAATCCCTCTCTTCTGGGTTTCTTCAAATATCTGTCTTTTGGGATTCGTGCAAGTGTCAAGTCTACTTGGTTGAAAGTTTATGGTTGATTTGGTTTGGACTTTGAAGTGTGTGTGTTGGTAAGTTTTACCCTTTGAGATAGAGGGATGTCTACTACTACTATGTATTATGTTATGATTCAAATTTGCTAGTCTGGTAATTAGGGCTTTCGAGTGTTATAAAGAATTCGCCTTTTCGTCTTCTCTTTGTTGCATCGAGGAACAACAATTAGCTTCTAGTTTATAGGTTGGATTTGTATCTAGTCGCTGATTATTGGTTTCATTGCCTTCATCTTTTGACCACTGGGGGGTGCTCAGGCTTTGAAAACTATAGCTCAATCTCTTGGATCCTGAATCGTTAATTATCTCAGTTTAATCGGTGAACATAGAGCTTAGCTGCTTGGGATCCGTTTGGCTTTTTTTTCTTGCTGGCTTCAGATTCCGAGAGGACGGTTTAAAGTTTCAAGCTTTTCATTTCTCTGAATCTGTCCGTGTATTTTGGACGGCTTGGTCTGTGTCTGCTCTCCCGGGGTATGAACAGAGCAACGGTCTCAGGAGCTATCGCATCGAGTTTCTCATTGACAGATGCTGTTGGTCCGGAAGCTTTAAATATGCAGAGGGGCAGTGGCATCAATAATATGCGTATCCCAACATCACCAATGTCTTTCTCCTCGAATAGCATGAACATGCCAGGTTCATTGGTTCCTGATGGGTCTGCTTCTATGCAACACTTACCTCAGCAGCAGCAGCAGCAGCAGCAGCAATTACAACAGCAAGCTGGACAAGGTTCAGGTCCAGTGAGGGAGAACAATTATTCCCATGTCGATAAGAAACCCAGATTAGAAGTGAAACAAGAGGATATATTGCAGCAGTTGATCCAGCGTCAGGACCCCACCGGAAGGAATCCACAGTTGCAAGCTTTGCTTCAGCAGCAGAGACTAAGGCAACATCAGCAGATTCTTCAATCCTTGTCACCCTCTCAAAGGCTCCAACTTCAGCAACAGCAGCAGTTGAGACAGCAATTACAGCAACAAGGCACTCAACAGATTCTTCCTAATGTACGTCCTTATGAAGTTGGGGTGTGTGCTCGGAAATTGATGATGTACTTGTATCACCTGCAGCAACGACCATCTGTAAGTGTATTTGTGGACTTTTAGCACTTTCATCACATCTATTCAAGTTCTCCCGTTACTGATACTTCTTTGTAGGAAAATTGCATTACCTATTGGAGGAAATTTGTGGCGGAATACTTTTCTCCTCGCGCAAAGCAAAGATTGTGCTTGTCACAGTACGAAAGTGCTGGGCACCATGCACTTGGCATGTTTCCACAGGCAGCTCCGGTCAGTTTCTTCTTTTCTCTTTGTGTTTTGATTTTCTTTTCTGATATCGGTGTTCTGCATCAATGTATTTCATGTTCACTCGACCTGTACTGTTTATGAATTTTACTACACTGAGCTTATTATAATTAATAAGTCCATCATCTTCTTATCGTATTTGCAGGATATGTGGCAGTGTGATCTTTGCGGCACCAAATCCGGAAAAGGATTTGGTAAGCGAGTTGCTAGTTTCTCATTCTTGTGTGTATTTGTATATCTCTACCTTCACTCGAGCACAATGAAGCAACTTACATATCTTAATTGCTCTCTTTTATGGTTTAAAACACTGATAATTATTTTAAATACTCTTCCGTCAATATAGTAGCTAAACTGTCATCATCTTTTTTTGCAGAGGCAAATTTCGATGTGCTAGCCAGACTTATTGAAATCAAATTTGCGAGTGGCATCATTGATGAGCTCTTATATCTGGACCACCCACGAGAAAACAGGTTTCCCAATGGACTGATGATGTTAGAATATAGAAAAGCTGTTCAGGAAACTGTACATGAGCAATTTCGAGTTGTCCGTGAGGGCCATCTTCGCATCATATTCTCTCAAGATCTGAAGGTATCTAGAATAATTCTCTGGTTCAAATATTGATTGTCTTCCAATTTTCTTTAGCCCTACCTATTCATCGAACATGAAAAGTGAAGAAAAAAAGCAATCAGCAGTGTGCTAATGCGTATCTAATCTTGAATTTGCTTCTTTCTAGATACTGTCTTGGGAGTTTTGTGCTCGGCGTCATGAAGAGCTTCTTCTTCGCAGACTTATTGCTCCACAGGTCGTATTCTAGTGGCATGGCTCTTACATTAGTTATTAAATTCTTAATAGACGTTTGTGGTCAGCTGTATAAATCTAGACCCTTGATTATCAAAATTGAGGATAGTTAATACTATCCTGTTTCCCTAAACAATTTGTATAAGTGTTTTTCTTGTTTTCTATCAATTAGAGCACATAGGAATTTTACTTCAGAACAGACATGCTGCAATGGTGTTGGGAAGTGTATTGAAAAGTTATTATTGGTCAAGCAGGTGAACCAGTTGCTTCAGGTTGCACAGAAATGCCAGAGCACGATTTCAGAGAGTGGGTCAAAGGGAGTTTCTCAGCAGGATTTACAGTCAAACAGTAACATGTTAGTTGATCCATAACACTTAATTTACCTTTCTATATCCAATATGGACGATGCAGACTATTCTTTTACTGGCCATGTTCTGCAATTTTTTCCTAGTGCTCTAATCATTTCCGGGTGCTAATTTGTGTCAGGGTCTTGGGAGCAGGACGGCAGCTAGCAAAGTTTATGGAATTACAGTCGCTGAATGATCTTGGCTATCCAAAAAGATATATCAGAACTCTACAGGTATTCATTAGCTCTTTTCCTAGCTGTTACCTTTGGTATATGTAGTTTTAAGAAGTCCTGATAGTGTAACTTATTGCGAGTGACAGATATCAGAAGTTGTCAAGAGCATGAAGGATCTGATGAATTTCACTGCCGATCACAAAATTGGCCCTATTGGTAAGTCTAGGATTCCCCTCTACAACATTCTTCTTGAATGAGACCAAAAAAAAAAAGGTCTCTGGTATAATTTTCACTCGAAGTATACTGATTTCTTTAACTCTCCGGTTGAAAGGCTCTGTTTGAAATCTGATTATTGAGTTTCTGACTGCTGATATCCCTTATGCAGAGGGGTTGAAACAGCTTCTGGAACAGACGGCGACCGTGAAGCTCCAGAGACAGAAAATGCAAGAGCTGGAGCAGTTTGGAAATACTGGAGCTATGAGTGGCCCAGCTCAAGCTCAAATGGCCTTGTCTTCAGGAACGATGAACGGCTCAACTGCCAACAACTCCAATAATCACCATCAAATTGTTGGTCGTGGAGCTATGAATGGCTCAGCTCAGGCTGCAGCAGCTCTGACCAATTACCAAAGTATGCTTATGAGGCAAAATGGTATGAATAACCAAAACTCAAATACGGGCAAACAAGAGGGGTTCTCAAGTCAGAAACCAACCCCGAACCCAAACCAGAGTCCATCTTCTTCGTCTCAGCAGAGTCAGAACTTAGCTACTGGTGCATTTCCCAGCTCTCCTCAAATGGAACAGCAGCAGCACACCATGAATGGCGGTCCCAACATGCTTCCGCAGAATCATCCTCATCATTTGCAATCACCACATTCACATGGTAACAATCAGGAACAGCAGATGCTTCAGCAGCTGTTGCAGGAGATGTCTGAAAAGGGAGCGAGTGTGCAACAGCAACAAGCCTTTTCAGGTCAAAGTGGTAGCAACAGTAACACAGAGAGAAACACAACTGCCTCTAATCCCAACATCTCAGGAGGAGGTCGAGTTCCAAGCCGCAATAAGAGTTCCAAAGCAGCCTCAAACAACAACCTTCATTCAGAAGATATATCACTTCCAGAAATATCTCATGATTTCTCAGAAGATGGCTTCTTCAACAACAACGATATCTATGGTGGCTTGTAATATCCAAACAGAAACAGATGCATAGGTACTTTGACTAACACAGTGAAAGAGAGTTTAGGCTTCTTTTTCTCATTTAGGTTGGTTTGGTCTTTGTATAGAAAGTTAGAAACCAAAGAGATATGAGACCAACGAAGGAATCTGTGATTTATTGTAAGCTACATCTCCATAGGCACTTTAGCTTTTCTCTGTTTAGTGATAGTGAGATGAAATCTTAGATTATGTTACATTTTTTTTTTTGTCACAAACGTAAACCCGTTTCTTCAAGTTGAAGAGCAAGTCTACAAAATACAATCGACAATGATTTGATTGATAGCATATACGATGGAATGGACATAAGTGGAACTGTGGAAGACATCCTTCTAGAAAAGGCTCACAAGTAGAGTTATAAGTTGAGTTTTTTTCCATATAACTTCTTAGCCTCTTCAAGATGATGACTCTTATCGGCCCATATGGAACCAAATCTCACTTTAGTACCAAAAATAAATCTTATTTGGATCAACAAATTAGACTCTTAAGTTTCATGACTTCCAACTCAAATCAATTAACAAATGAAATGTATTGAAAACCATGTCACGTATATATTTCTAACTTCCGATCTGGGACCAGAACATGCCCTTTAAGACGATGGCTTTCATGGCCTAGATCGGGAGTTAGAAGCTTTTAATGTCCTAAACCGTGAGATATAAGATATCTAAAATGCAAGAGATGGATCTTTCATTTCATCTCTACATAATTGCATCTTCATTCCTTTAGTTCATACTCAACCCCTTTCTGTTCATTTCATTCATTTTCTGTGTTACTGTTGTTCAGTCTTGTAATGATCAGAAGTCGAGACCATTGTATTATTACTATTTACAAACTGTAAAAGGAGCAACTCAAGAATTCGTTCTGTAAACAAACTGTTATCTAAGTAAAAGCATTGAAAAGATTAAAATCACTTGAGATTGTTTGTAGAAATAATCTTAAGATTACATCTTACCATCTCTAAAAGGGTAACAATGAAGATGCTAAAAGTTCCTATAGATAAGTTACAACAAATCACAAATTCCTTCGTTGGCCTCATATCTCTTTGGTTTCTATACAAAGACCAACCTAAATGAGAAAAATAAGCCCTAAATTCTCTTTTCACTGTGTTAAGTCAAAGTAACAATGCCTCTCTTTTTTCGGGATATTACAAGCCACCATAGATATCGTTGTTGTTGAAGAAGCCATCTTCTGAGAAATCATGAGATATTTCTGGAAGTGATATATCTTCTGAATGAAGGTTGTTGTTTGAGGCTGCTTTGAAACTGTTATTGCGGCTTGGAACTCGACCTCCTCCTGAGACGTTGGAAGTTGATGCAGTTGTGTTTCTCTCTGCGTTATTGTTGCTACCACTTTGACCTGAAATGGCTTGTTGCTGTTGCACACTCGATCCATTTTCAGACATCTCCTGCAACAGCTGCTGAAGCATCTGCTGTTCCTGATTGTTACCATGTGAATGTGGTGATTGCAAATGATGAGGATGATTCTGCGGAAGCATGTTGGGACCACCATTCATTGTGCGCTGCTGCTGTTGCAATTGAGGCGAGCTGGGAAATCCACCGGTAGCTAGGTTCTGCCTCTGATGGGACGACGAAGATGGACTCTGGTTTGAATTCGGGGTTGGGTTCTGACTCGAGAACCCCTCTTGTTTGCCCGTATTTGAGTTTTGGTTATTCATAGCATTTTGCCTCATAAGCATGCTTTGGTAATTGGTCAACGCTGCTGCGGCTTGAGCTGAGCCATTCATAGCTCCACGACCAACAATTTGATGATGATTATTGGCGTTGTTGTTGGCAATTGAGCCGCTCATCGTTCCTGAAGATAACGCCATTTGAGCTTGAGCTGGCCCACTCATAGCTCCACCACTAGCAATTTGATGGTGACTATTGGAATTGTTGCCAGTTGAGCCATTCACCATTCCTGAAGTTAACGCCATTTGAGCTTGGGCTGGGACATTCATAGATCCACTGTTCCCATACTGCTCCATCTCTTGCATTTTCTGTCTCTGGAGCTTCACTGTCACCGTCTGTTCCAAAAGCCGTTTCAACCCCTCTGCATAAATGACATAAGCAGGAATCATAACATTCACATTCAGTCAGAAAATCAAACAGAACATTTTTCACCAAGAGAGTTAAAAAAATCAGTACATATGTCAAGTGAAAGATGCACCAGCGGGACAACCTGGTTTTAAATCTCATTCAAGAAGAATATAATTGTAGACTTACCAATAGGGCCGATTTTTTGCTCGCCAGTGAAATTCATCAGATCCTTCATGCTCTTGACAACTTCAGATATCTGTCACTCGCAATGGCTCAATATTAGGACTTACTAGGAGTAATTAGGACTTCTTAAGACAACGGATACAAAGGTAACAACAGCTAACGAAGGAGCTAATGAGTACCTGTAGAGTTCGAATATATCTTTTTGGATAGCCAAGATCATTCAGCGACTGTAACTCCATGAACTTTGCCAGTTGTCGTCCTGCCCCCAAGACCCTGATACACAAATTAGCACCCAACAATGATAAAGAGCACCAGAACAAATGCCTGACCACCGACAATAAAAAAATTGTCTGCATCTACCAAATCGGATGCAAAAAGTAAAACAAGTATCAACTTACATGTTACTATTTGATTGTAAATCCTGCTGAGAAACTCCCTCTGATCCACTCTCTGAGATCGTGCTCTGGCATTTTTGTGCAACCTGAAGCAACTGGTTCACCTGCATGACCAATAATAAGGTTTTAGTACACTTCTTAACACCGTTGCACTATCTGCAAACATCTGTTCTGGAGTAAAATTACAGATTTGTACTCTAATTCATTGGAAACCAGAAGACGCACATACACAAAAAATTTAGGGAAACCGGTATAAGCTCTTCACAATTTTCTAACAAGGATTTAAGGAAACAAAGTCATATAGTTGACGAAAACATTTTTTTGTTAATTCTTAAGTTCCTAATAATTTACGCAAGGGTCATGCCACTAGAATAAGACCTGCGGAGCAATAAGTCTGCGAAGAAGAAGCTCTTCGTGACGCCGAGCACAAAACTCCCAAGACAGTATCTAGAAAGAAGCAAAAGATTAGCACACTGCTGATTGATTTTTTTTTTTTCGCTTTTAACAATTTCGGACCAGAAAGTTGTTCTAGATACCTTCAAATCTTGAGAGAATATGATGCGAAGATGGCCCTCACGGACAACACGAAACTGCTCGTGTACAGTTTCCTGAACTGCTTTTCTATATTCTAACATCATCAATCCATTGGGAAATCTGTTTTCTCGAGGATGATCCAGATATAAGAGCTCATCAATTATACCACTTGCAAATTTGATTTCAATAAGCCTGGCAAGTACATCAAACGTTGCCTCTGCGGATTAACACGAGAAGCGACAGTTAGCTGCTATTTTGATTAAATAGTTTTAAAACAATTATCATAGTTTTAAACAATGAAAAGAGAGCAATTAGCATGTGTAAATTGCTTCATTGTGCTCAACTGAAGGCACAGAAATACAAGTACACACAAGAATAAAATTTACAACTCTCTTACCAAATCCCTTTCCAGACTTGGTGCCGCAAAGATCACACTGCCACATATCCTGCAAACACAATGAGAAGATGATGGACTTTAAACCTATCTGTTTCATAAAAAGAATTGGTGGAGTAATATATACAGAACACCAATATCATAAAAGATTCGAAACACACAGAGCAAAGAAGAAACTGACCGGAGCTGCCTGTGGAAACATGCCAAGCGCATGGTGCCCAGCACTTTCGTACTGTGACAAGCACAACCTTTGCTTTGCACGAGGTGAAAAGTACTCTGCCACAAATTTCCTCCAATAGGTAATGCAATTTTCCTACAAAAAAAGGGTATCAGTAATAAGAGGACTTGAACAGATGTGATGAAATTGCAAAAAGTCCACAGATTAGTATTAGCTTACAGCAGGTCGTTGCTGAAGATGATACAAGTACATCATCAATTTTCGAGCACAGACGCCAACTTCATAAGGACGTACATTAGGAGGAATCTGTTGGGTTCCTTGTTGCTGTAAATGCTGTCTCAATTGCTGTTGTTGCTGAAACTGGAGTCTCTGAGAGGGCGACATGGATTGAAGCAACTGCTGATGTTGCCTCAGTCTCTGCTGCTGAAGCAAAGCTTGCAACTGCGGATTCCTCCCGGTGGGGTCCTGACGCTGGATCAACTGCTGTAAAATCTGCTGCTGCAAGATGTCCTCTTGCTTCACTTCTAATCTGGGTTTCTTATCGACATGGGAATAGTTGTTCTCCCTCATAGGAACTGAACCTTGCCCAGCTTGCTGCGGTAGTTGGTGCTGCTGCTGCTGAGGTAAGTGTTGCATAGAAGCAGACCCATCAAGGACCAATGAACCAGGCATGCTAACGCTACTCGAGGAGAAAGACATTGGTGATGTTGGGATACGCATATTATTATTGATGCCACTGCTCCTCTGCATATTTAGAGCTTCCGAACCAACAGCATCAGTCAATGAGAAACTCGATTCGACAGCTCCTGAGACTGCCGTTCTGTTCATGCCCCAGGAGAGCAAGCAAACAAAGACCAAGTCGTCCAAATACAAGTACAGATACAGATTCTCAGAGAAATGAAAGCTTGAATCTTTAAAACCGGCCCACTCAGAATCTGAGCCAACAACAAAGCCAAACGGATCCCAAGCAGCTATGCTCTATTATCACCGAGCAAAGTAAGATAATTGAGGATCCAATAATTACGAAAGATTCAGCTGATTCAGTAGTCAAAATCTGAAAGAGATGGAAACCAAATCAGGGACTTTAGATAAACAAATCCAACACAAGGGTAAGACAATAATCAAAAAGCCCTAATTATCAGAAGAGCAAATTCAGCATCTCACAAAAAGGATACAAGTCTCTTACCACCAACAACAGCAAGACTAAAACTTCAAATCCAATCGGGCAACTCAAATCAAAACCCAGAAACTGTCAACGAGAAAGACTTGGACTTGCACAAATCCTCAAACAAGAACTGAATAAACCCAGTAGAGAGGGAGAGAACACAAGAGAATTAACACTTTACTGCACCATTCAAGAAGGAACAAAATATCGGCAAAACCTGGAAAAAATGAAATAAAAAGAAAAAGAAAAAGAAAGAGATTTTTATTTGGACTTCACAAAAAAATATTTAACCAAATCTAACTCAACCCCAATACAAAAAAAAAAAAAAAAAAAAAAGTATGCAGTAGTCAAATAAATACTAACCCCGAAATTGATAAAACTTGAAGAAGAAAAAAATCAAATCACAATTCACACAAATTAAGTCCCAGTTGCAGAAAACTAAAAAAAAAAAATTAAAATCTTGATTATTAATTATAAAAGGCCCAATATAAAAAATAGCTCAAAATATTTGACCCAAAAAAAAAACTCTAAACATAGTAGTAGAACCGGTAATAACCGACTATACCGGTCAACTAGCTAAAGCGTCACCGACCTCGTGGATCAAATGACACCGACACGTGCTGATGTGCTAATAGATCTCGTGGTTGGAGTGGGACAATACATTCGTGTTATCATCTGAATCGTTCGATCAGATTCAAGTCTCGTACCACAAAGCCTTAAATTTTTATGATTTTTTTAATGATAATTTTATGATTTTTCTCTATTGGTAAATTTTTTTTATCAACTGTTTCCTACAATTATAAGGCATTTATATAGAGGTCTTTATATATTATTTAATTTTTCCATACCATAAAAGAAAATAAAAATTTAATTAGATTGATAACTATCATAAAAAATATATGTCCTTACCAAAAAAAAAAAAATCATAAAAGATATATATCATATCTTCCCAATATTTAACAAATTAACCGGATCAATTAACATTACTTGTTAGTGTGTCAGTGGTGGATTTTTGTTTTAACTTTTCACTGTCTATATATATATATATATACATATAGTTGGAAAAATATGTAAGATAAAGGGATGATGAATGGTGCCATTAATTAAAATTGTAATTGTGTATCTTTTTTTGCTTTTTTTTTTTAACGCATGTAATTAAATATCTTTAGATAAGTTCTTTATCTCTTTTACTATTAATTAGAAAGCTTAGTAATGTCATTAATTATGATTGAAGATGCTACAATAAGATCGTGTGTGCCTTGGCCTTTCTCTTCCCCTCATCTGTGACTATAAAACTATGCTTTTTAGACATAACAACTAGAGAGAAGATTAAGACCAAACCCAAATTATTGAAAAGAACAAGAAGACTACCAGATCTTGTTTCCACAGGTACGTACGACGTACACTTTTGAACAATATTCCGATCGATCATATAGTGAAAGAATCGTGTTTGGTTCTTTTATAAGACAATTGTTTTATCACTCTAGATGATTTTCATACGTTCAGTGCCCGTCAAATCCACAGCTTTTTTTGTTCTTTCTCGACGACCGTAGTAATCTTCATTTTCATGTCATGTCATAGATCATTGTAGTGAAAGAGATAAAATTTTACGTTATCTAAATGTAAATCATACACAATTGCTTTGAGTATATTATGTTTATTTTTCTAAAAATATTGATCTCAGAATAAAAAAGTTAAATTTTTATTGTAAAATAACCGTTGTTTTATTAAATTTGGTACGGCGTATATTTACTTATTTATGGGCCGCAATCCATATATTTGTTTACTGGGAATCCACGCATAATAGTTATTATTCTCTTCAATATTCATGAAAGAACATAAACGCCGTTTTCAGGATTCTTACTTTTCGTTTTGCCACCCGTCGAAGCATTACTTGGTTGTTCTAGATTGTTTTTAGCTTCGAATTAGTTAATTAATGTTGCCTTTTTGTATTTGATTCTTTAGATTTGTGTTACAACATAGAACCAAAATCAGATTAGTGCTGTTTTTCCTTTCTGGACTAAAATCAGATCTTTATAGATTTGGTTTAGAGGAAGATTATGGTTCCTGATTTGTTTGTTTTCCGCATATTTATGAAGTGTTCACTCAAATCTTTTTAAAAAACATCCCAAAATTTTGGATCCTCTTTGTTTTATTAATGATTGTCATTTTGTTTAATTATACATCTCCACTTGAATTTTATTTCGTTTGTATCTCTTTTCCGATTTATAAGCTACGGTCTCTTTTCGAATTTCATGTTGATCGTGTTTCTCTCTTTTGAGTTACTGTAAATTTGTAATTGTCAAAGTTTAGAATAGATTGTAAATTATTTTTAGTTTGTAAAACATGTTTAACATTTGTAGTTTTAATCTTTAACATTAAAAATAAAACTTTTAGCTCTCTTTTGTTTGGTGGATCAATGTCTGAAACTTTATGAAAAACAAGAGTTGATCACACAAGTCAGTAGTCATTATACGTCCATAGAGCTATATACCCGGAAAGTACTTCTTATTTTATCGAGTGTTAACAATATATCTATATATGCAGTGTATCTGCAGGTTGTTGCAAAGAGAGAAAATGGATGGACAAGGTGATTTTAATGAGTTTGGAAACATTTTCAAAACAATTCTGGGAAGTACTGAAGATGAAGAGAGTAATATCATTGATGCTATGAATTGTGACAATGATGGCGATGATGGTGGAAGGATGAGGAGAAGCTTTAGGCACACTGCTTTTCAGATTCAAGAACTTGAAACGTTTGTTTAATTAGTTTCTTCTTCATTTATTTATCATGCAAGCATTCCTATTATAGTAATGCTTTGATTATGAGTTGGAAGGTTTCTCTTTTACTTTGTTTTTTTTTTCTCTTCTTTTCTTTGCTGAGTGTAGTTTCTACGAGGGCAATCCTCTACCTACTTCGGATCAGAGGAACGAACTTGGTCAAAGACTAAATTTGGAGGCTAGGCAAGTCAAGTTTTGGTTTCAGAACAAGAGAAGCCAAGAGAAGGTACAAAAATGGTGGCGTCTTTCTTATTCTTTGCACTGTATATATTATGGACCAAGTTGCTGCACTAGAAGTCTAGAATAGATATATAGTTGATCACCTCTCAGTCATTCTCAAAATATGCTTTGATTATGGTATAGGATTGAGCTGAGAGTTGTGTTCTTTTATGTAATCAGGTGAATAAGGAGTGCCTTGAGAATATATGTCTCATAGAAAATAATGAAAGATTGCTAGAAGCTCAGGATGAGCTTAGAATGCTACAAATATCCAACTATGGAGACGTCGACTACAAGGTACAAAAACATATCGTTGAATTTAGTAAACTGAAACAAGAGAGATAGACCCATATATATATTCTAACTTCCCTTTCAATCCCCTTCAAGTGTAGGCTACTGCACCCGAGCAGCTCCCGTCATCTTCCTCTAATCCAATAAGAAACGCAACACCACAGCTAGATTCGGGTCGTGGATATATAAGTGCGAAGAAGGATGAAGCAAAGCTTCTTGAACTAGCCAATACAGCTATGGATGAGTTGAAAGCGTTGGGAGAAAGAAACTGTCCGTTTTGGACTCTCGACCTACGCAACGATATTGTAGGACCTCCCGGGTGTGCTGCGGAGTCTTCAAGATGTATAGGTTTAGTTCGCATGGGTAGCTCGACTCTGGTCAAGACTCTTATGGACACGGTAATAACCCATTTTATGTTTTCTAGATATGTTGCATAATTTTAATAATTTCTAACTTTTGAGTTTTCTTTTAATTTTTTGTTTCTTTCTAATAGGGCAAATGGGTCGACGTGTTTGCATCTATTGTGCATGTGGCATCAGCACAAAAACTGATACGTCCCACTTATAGTGGGGCCAGAAGTGGCTCACTCCAACAGGTATATCATAAGTTTCCGAGTCGTCTATAATCGTTTCAAAATCCAAGAAACACTTACTTTTCAAAATTTTTGATTTTATGTTTTGGCAGATACAAGCAGAATTTCAAGTCATGTCTCCGCTGGTACCAAAGAGACAAGTAACGTTTCTTAGATACTGCAAAGATCTCGGAGACGGCTCATGGGTGGTCGTCGACGTTACTGATCCTGCTGAATATCCGACTTTCTTTCCCTATGGTGCGTCTAATAGGCTACCCTCAGGCCTTATCATACGGGACATGGCCAATGGCTACTCCGAGGTTCCTATTTTTCTAACCCTGATGTCTGTTTTACTCTTGGTTGTCGCATGAGATCTTAACTCACAAACATGTTACTACTCTCAATCATAACTGATGTTCTATCAAAATCTTGTATGGTGGAGGCATAGAAACATTAGCGAATGGTGATTATAATATTCATTTCGAAGGATTACATGTAAATGAAGTAAAGAGTTTTGATTTCGTAGGTTACATGGATTGAACAAGCTGAATATAATAAGAATCACATCCACCAGCTCTACCAGCCTTTGATTGCATCTGGGATCGGGCTAGGCGCAAAGAGATGGCTCACCACGCTGCAGAGATACTGTGAAAGCCTCTCGACCCTTTCGGCTACCAACATGGGAGAAATTATCCCAGGTGACTCTAATTTAAAACACTCTACTGAATGTTGCAACTAAAAAAACACTCTACACATCTCATCAATGAATTTTCGGGTGATCTCCACACTCTTTTGGACCGGTCTTGATTGTGATGTGTGTGTTTCTATTTAGGAATGTCTGCAAAAGGTGCAAATGAATTAATGAAGCTAACAAAGCGAATGACTCGCAACTACTACACAGGTATGACCAGTTCTACGGTGGGCAAGTGGGAGATGATTGAGGTAGAGAATGTGGCACAAAACATGAGATTCATGACCCGGAAAAGCTTGAATGAGCCTGGTGAGTATACAGGGATTGTGCTGAGTGCAGCCATTTCTGTTTGGTTTCCAGTGAACCAGCGAACACTCTTTGCTTTCCTTAACCACCTTGGTTCCAGACACGAGTGGGATACTTTGACCCTTACTTCCATGGAAGAAATATTCCGGATTCAAAAAGCAAATCGCCATGAGAACACAATCTCTCTGCTTAGAGTCATTGTGGGTTTTTAAAACAGAACTTTTTTTTTTTTTGTATGGTTAGTTTGTCTATGTTTCATTGATTGTCGTGAGTTTTGCAAACAGGGGGATGAGAATGATATGCTAGTTTTGCAAGAAGTTTGGAATGACGCATCGGGTGCAGTGTTGGTGTACGCACCTGTGGAAACCAGTTCAATTGAGGCGGTCAATAGAGGTGAAAATTCAAATTATGTGCCGCTCCTACCTTCCGGATTTTCGATTGTGCCAGACGGATCAACTGGTGGAGGATGTCTACTGACTCTTGGACTTCAGATCTTAGCTAGCACTAATCCAACTGCGCAGCTCACCCAAGGTTTTGTCAAAATTGTGGAGGGCCTTATGCTTCACACAATTGACAAGATCAAATCCGCGTTACATAAACAACCATAAACATCAGCGTCTCCAGTTTCTGTTTTTTTTTTTTTCGGTATGAAATTTAACATTGGCTTGTGTCCTAATTTGCTTTTCCAACCAAGACTCCTCCGGATTAAGTTTTTATGTGATGGATACTCTTTCCTTTTTCTTTTCTTCCTTCTTTTTCTGAAAGACTCAAATTGTTACAAAGCAGAATAAATAGACAGTTAGAACTTGTGTTCGATACAGAATAACACCGTAGTGACAAATTGGTTCAGTCTGAGTTTTGAATCAACTGGAGGACGAAGATGACTTCCTCGGCGATATTGAATCTGCATCATTATGAGCTGTTTCTCTATCCAAGCCTTTAACACCGGGAGTTTTTTGTGAGATTGTTGCCTCGGATTTACCTATTTTGGTGCCATCATCCACTTCTGCATCTTCACCATAGAAAGACCCAGAGGATCTCATCTCCTTTACCATTCGAAACTCGTCATAGTGTGCCCGTCTATGTTCTTTGAAACTTTCACTTTTCTCAATAACAGAATCTGCAGTGCACGAAAGCATAGTTGAAGATGTTATCCGGGAACCAAAGAACCTGGTGAAATTACAAGTCAGCTTTGATCTGTTTATTTGGTTTTGTAAATAACCTTCATTTTCATCCATTGGATCTGTGTCATCCTCGGACGAGCTCCAGCCACCAGACTCGGATCTCTGGCTGAAATTTTTACTGGAAGAAGCTACATCATTCAGAACATTCCTTAGTTCTTCTGCACGATGGATTTCATCAACACAGTTGTCAAATGATCTTCCTCTAGGAGACAGAGAACCTGATAAAACCAACCAAGAAATATAAAGAAAACGGATTTTTTTCAGGGATTATCAAGGTAAGCACTAGTTCAGGTCACTCCAACTAGACTGACAACATTTCACTTTAATCAATAAGAAAATAGTTTTTTCCCCAACACAGCAAGCCTACGGGTGAACAAAACATACTTTAGTTTATGTTTGGGTTATTTATCTTTCTCTGTATAGATGGTGGTCACTATTTTGTGTTTACTGTAAGCAGTACGGCAGAAGCATATATATAGGCAAAACTTATAAAAAAAATCCAAAACAGAGAAACGGACAAACCATCATCATCAATCATTGGGTGATATGGTGTCTTTGGTTCGGTAATCTTCTGTCTTACAGGTTTGTTGGATTCAATTTCCACTATATTAGCTTCATCCCATTGAACACGTCCCCTGCCATAAAAATGAATATACTCACAAAGAATATAGGTGTTGCTAATAGCTGAAAATAAATACAATGTGTTGCCGCCTGAACTATATATAGTAAACATCCTGAGATAAACTAAACTTGATAACCTAAATGCCATTTCCATTGTTCAGAAGTCAATACATGAACCTTAAACCAAGAAAAAAAGTGAAAGATTCACACTCTTATTATACATAAGATCTCTCTCTCTTCCACTTTTCATTTCCTCGAAGTAGCGCAGAGAGAGAGAAACATAGAGATTTGTTTCATGCTTCTTTCAAGGGTACAGTCATAGACGGGTTTAGAACTTGATATCGGTGAAAATTCATCTCTCCGGAAAAAAATCACAGATAATATATGTCTTATTCAATATGCAGATCATGCTTTTACTCAACCAGGTGACAAAAGAATTCTAAGAAAGAGTCTTAACTCTTAAGTACTAGACACAAGTTGAAAGGAAACTGAGAGAAGGAGAAACATACTTCATCTTAGCTGATAACACACTCTTTCCCAGGAAAATATTATAGTTCACCTGACTGCAACAAGTAGAGAAGAATTTGCTTATCTTCTGAACATAAAATTACAGGGAAGTCTATGCAACAGCTCAAACCATAAATGTTGAAAAAACGAAATTGTGAAAGAAATTACATTATGGATATGGGAAATGACAACAATATGAAGAAGCATAACTAAAATTCTGAACCTAAAATGGATAGATTATGTGTCTGGATCATCCATGGATTTGTTCAAGCATAAGCAAAACAAAGTCGTTGATAGTAATAATTAACGAGAACCTCAAAGACACTACAGCCAAAACACAACTTATCCGGTTCCTACATCCTCCTTCATTGACAATCAAAACACAAGATACATTTAGTCCTTGAAACGACAAAATACTAATCCTAGACAGATATTGAAAAATCCAACCAAAATCTATACACACGGAACATACTCGCCATCAACACTAATAATCGCAACTGGTTTCGATCTACAACTTCGATATTATTAAAACAAAAGTCTAAGATGCGAACATCGGAACGAAATATTTGCCTTACCTCTATGAATCAGATTCTTCTCTTCTCCCTTCCAAATTTTGTTTCTCCTCGACCTGATTCTTCTACCTTGCTGAAAATGGAATATTTCTTGTGGCGAAAAGAATCTCATATTTACCCCCGCGCTCAAAGAAGGCGTACTATGGACACAAGCTCCATAGCCGTCCGTGCATTTGACTTTGACCATAATACATTCTAACTTTAGCCACGTGGGATATTACAATCCGTTAGATTCGAAAAACCATGTTAAACTGAGTTTCGTACGCGTTCTCTATAGTAAGGGTAGTTCTGGAAATTTTCTTAACTTGCAAATACTAAATACTTGTATTTTAGCCTGGACATGATCATAATTCAAAACCTTGCAGTTGATAATTGTTAGATTAAATAACGATGTAGCGTCCTTAGTTTGATTTTGCCAAACTTGCTAGTGATTCTTCTGCAATCTTCCACGCAAGGTTCAAATACTCGAATGATCTGGAAGGGTCCTCCTCTCCAGAGAGAGCCAATTTTAAGTCTGCAAAGAAGCCATCTAAACCAGAAATAGATCCTTCTAAGCTTGTGGAATCTTCAGGGTCACCATGTACTGTATCTTCTTCATGATTCTTTGGTTCTTTGAGTGATTCCATGCGTGTGCTTTTCTCTCTTGCACGTACCTCAGCTTCCAATTTTGCAGCCATGGTAATAGCTCGACGTATACACGATGAAGGTATCTACAGTCAAGTATAGATGTGAGATCAGCTTCATGAGTGGACCAGCAATAGCCATATTTCAGTCACTAACGCGTTTATGAGTTTACCTGGGCAAGCTGAGCGACCTTAAAACCAAAGCTCCTGCTGCAGAGACCACGCACAAGTTTATATAGGTAGGTCACATCATCATGATCAAAACCGCTTTTATCCTTCTGTGATGTCATATATGAGACGTGGTATGTCCCAACAGCACCTGGGAATCCGTTACTAATCTCAGCTATTTCAGGGTAATGCGTGACAAAAAGAACCAAACATCTCTTCTCTGTTAGGAGATGTTGTAATGTTGCATAGGCAATGGCTACACCGTCGTGTGTGCTAGTGCCTCTTCCAAGCTCATCTAATATAACAAGCGAACGAGAAGAGCAGGTTCTGATTATGTGTGATGCTTCACTTAATTCTTCTAAGAAGGTACTTCGGCCATGCTGGATACTGTCTGAAGCACCCATCCTAGTGAAAACACCATCAAGAACGTGCAGCTTAGCGAATGAAGCTGGTACGAAGGAACCAACCTGGGAAACCAAAAGGGAACAATTAAAATAATTTAGCATTAAACATACCTAAGAGATTTCGGTAAAGCATAAGCTTATACTGTTAGTCTCTATGTTACCTGAGCCATTATGGAAATCAAAGCAACTTGACGGATATAACAGCTCTTTCCTCCCATGTTAGGTCCGGTGATAATTTGGCAGTATTCCCCTTCTGCATGCAAATTTGTATCGTTTGGGACGAAATTATCTTGTAATATAGTCTCCAATACCTGGGAAATTTTCAAAACGAAATTATAGATACATTACCAACTTAATTAGACATAGAAAGAAAAAGAAAAGGAAGTGAGAGCAGATGCATACAGGATGACGACCAGACTGTATGTTTATCTCAACTGGTTCACAGTCATCCACAAACACGGGACAGACATACTTCTGCAGAAGAAACTTTTTGAGTGACGTTAAGAATTATAAAGCAGTGACTACATGTACATATTTTGTAGTTTTGTTCCTTCGACCTTGTTTCTAGATAGAGTTGCAAGAGAGTGCAAACAGTCCAGTGCAGCAAGAGCTTGAACGGCAGCCTGAAAATCTGTATAGTATCTACTGAAACTCTTGAGAAAGCTATCCCACGAAGCTTGGTTCACAATGGCAAGATGTTCAGTTGCTAGAGCTAGCTCATCCAACCCAGCTACTACTTCTGGGGGATGATATCGAATAGTCTTTTTGGTGCTATTTACTCTCACCCAATTCATAGGGACCTTGGCATCAACGGGCAGCTGTACAAAGCTTAACTTCAGATCAGAAATAAAGGTCCACAACTTTCAAAGATGAGAGTATTATACACAGAAATGTTTTACTTTGGTTACAAAAGAAAAATTTAAGGTGCTATAGCTGTGAATGTTTTAATGGAAATGTCATATGTGCAGGAGAAAGAAAGTGAGAACAGTAACCACAAAAAGAAACCAACACAAGCTACCTTCTTGAAATTTATTCTTATCCTGAAACGTGACGATACTTCTGTGATTCCTTTTAGGTGGAATTTAGAAACGAATCAAGAAAGCTGCATTTTTGCAGTAAGCAAGCATTAAAAGTTCACAAGTTTCTCGAGGAAGTACCTCTATCAAATGTGTGATCCCAGACACTTGAAGAAATTCCAAACTTCGAATTGCAAGCTTCTTGCGAAATGAAGCTATTAAGGAATCCAGTTTTTCCTTGACGATTAAAACTGCTTGGCGAGCTTCAGCAAGCTGTGCATAGCAAATAACACAACTGAATTATGGAACACAACATCGCCACTAAATAATTGATTCATTGAAAAAGCAAAACAAGATTAAGGATAAAAAGCTGTGTGATGCATAAAACATAACAATAAGAGGAAAAAAATAGTATCAATGTCCAAAGAAGATACAAACCTCAGGAAATTGGCCGCTGGACGTGATTAGTATGTCAAGCAAGTCTCCTCGAACAGCCCCTTCCTTATTCAGGGAAGAGAGAAGTTTTGCGGCATTGTCAACCACAGTAACGGATGAAACAACAGATATCAATTTTCTCAAAAGAGAAGACTGCACAGATGTGGATTGCATACTCATTTCACAGTCTTGCTTTAAGCCAAGCCGTTTAAGATGCTTCCCCGCAAGTAAAATAGCTTCCATAACTGCAATGAACTTTTCATCAAGAAAGTTAAGACCCTCAGGCCTCAGGTAAGGAAGAGGATAAGCAAGAGCTAGTTAACAAAAAAAATATGGAAGTGAAGCAAAACGCATATAATTCTTCAATAACTAAGAATTGGCGCGATGAAGTGTATAGCTTTCCATATGACTATGTCTATAAAACAAGAACAATATCTAACGGTAGCTTTAGCCTTATATTACAAAGCAAATATTTCTTTGACTAGATATCGGAACGGGACCAACACTCTGTATTATTTGCCAGTTCACTTCAGATGGACTTTTTATGATTAGTCTTGGTTAGTCAACATAAATGGTGGTGTATTAAACTATTTCTGTGGAAAAAATGGTTAAAGTATTTCACTATTTGAATTTAACTAACTTCAGTAAACACAAGCACGTATATAAGAGGGCAAAGGACAGGCCAAGTTTCACCTCTGATGCTTTAGCAGTCCGATGAAAGATTCTTGTAATTCCACGTTGAATATCAGATGATCTAGACAAAGTTGTCAAGACTGAGGAGAGGACGAGATAAAACTCAGATGATTCCATTGTTCTCTCAGAACCTTCTTCAACCAACTCATCACTGTTCTGGGAAGAACTATGAGATCCCATGCATGCAGCAATCTCAGACACCGCATCAAGGCGGGCAGATATGACATTTCTATTGCAAAGAGGATGAGTCACCTGTTGAAATGAAAGTGCCCACAAATCATGATAAGAGGTCTTTCTAATTAATATCCCTACCACTTAGAAGAAACTCCATGAAGACTCTGAGGGGGTAAGTAATGAAATCTATGTCTCTTTCAAGAACTGAAAGATGCCAGTAAATTCCTTTTTCTTTATAAGACGACAATGTGGTACACCCACAATGACTTACAACATCTTTCGAACCCCAAAAATTTGAAAGAAGACCAAACGTACATAGCTCTTATGCAGAAATCTAAGAAGCAAATAAATTGCGTCTTACCCAGTGTCTAAGAAGCCTGGAACCATATACTGTTAGAGTGTGATTCATATTATGGAATAAGGTGCCAGATTCCGATCCATCTGAATTATTTCTCACAACCTGAAAATAGATACAATTTAATATACAGGAAACTCAGTTAGGACACTTCAATATGACTGAAAATTTAATATTGACTGAACATGAGACACGCTAAGTTACGCGGAAAATACCTCCAACTGTTGCAGTGTATTGGCTGAGAGAGTCATTTCTGTGCTGCTTGACAAAGTGCGAAATGAAGCCCCCTGGTAAAGGATCCTTTCAAATCCAAATTGTTTGAGATGGCAAAATGTCAGGGCGAGGGCTTGAATAGTCAAATGTGGCATGTTCATAATTGTCTGCACCGTCAACAAAGGAACAAGTTAGCAGGAATTGAAGCAAGCAATTAATAAAAGAAAAAACTCTTTTCGAAAGCTAGATGTATTTTTTAACAATTTCATTTTAGCAGAGGATCATCAATAAAAATAAAGAGAAAGCTTTTAGAAAATCAAATGCTGTACGTGAACTGTCAAACATGACATTCCTTCTTCAGCAGCCTCCACCTTGACTTCTTTGTCATCTACTAGGTTGCTTGCGCTGATTTTTTCACATAATGAAATAACCTCATCTACTGCACTACCACTGCGGAAACGATCCAGCGAGGCCCGTTCCACTCGAATATTTGAGGTAGGTCCAGCGTGTGCCAACAAAAACTGCCAAAAAAAGATACCAAACGATATCGCAACATGTATGCACATAAGCCAAGAACAGAAATTAAAATCTTATAGACTAATCTATATAGTGATTATAAATACAGACATATTCTTAAGTCAAACAGTTCATCAAGAATGATTTAGCGCAAGATAACTCTAGACAGAATCTGGGAAAACAGATTGAGTAACAATGCTTAAATTAGTAACGATTACTCGTAAAGAGATAAAATGCACCTTCTCAGTTTGTTGTGAAAGAGGCTGACCAAGCAACAACTCAGCTGGTAACAAGCTCAAAATCACAGCCTCTAACCCACTCCTCATGGAATTATCATTAAACTCTCCATAAACAACTTCACCAGTTGAAATTTCAACGCCAACAATCCCAACTCTAACATCAAAACTCATTTCCAGACCACAACCAATAGTCTCCGGGCTAACAGTCTCATCCACAACACAAACCAAGAAATTACTCTGTGCACCAAAACCTTCTTCGCCAACGCAACCACCACTTATATCCTCAGCGGCTTCAAGCGTGGCTTTGGTATATAAAGCCGATAGTCCCCGGAAAAAAGGGCCTGCCCGGTTCGCACCGTGGGACTTAATGGCTGCAGTTTCGGTCTGCTTCACCACACCAATCTTGTACCCTGCATTTACCAATCTTCTCACATGAAAGTTCAATCGAAATGTTGGTATACTCGCCGTCATGAAACTATGATCCATATGGGCGTAAATACCCAACACGCGCGCTGCAATCTCCGCGTCTTCTCCGAAGAATCTGTACCTATAACCAACTTCAACCATCAAAACCACATCTGGGTACTTGCTCTTTAGCTCCACCACCTGCTGTTCCAATGGCGTGTACTTCCTCGCTGATGACGTTGCGGGAACAGATTCCTCCGGTGAAGGTTCCAGAAATCTCTGAAGAAACCTTCGGTGTAAATTGGGGTCGGGTATGGGGTTTTGGGTGTGAGGAGAGAGTTTAGGCTTTTTGGGTGACGCGGCGGAGAGGTGTTCGGAGAGAAGCTTACGCTTTGAAGGAGAAAAGGAGACAGTGGCGGATATCTTCGGTGCCGGCGATGATGATTCGGCCACCGGAATCGGTTCCTCAGTCGGGGATTTGGGTTTGGGAGCAAAGAATCTAGAAATCGTCTGCTGCTTTTGCTTGCCCATATTTGCTTTATTCATATTCTCCTCCGTTCGTAACAGTAAGAGAAATGGAAAGTCGTGGTTAAAGGCGAACTTGGGTTGCCAATTTTCGCGCGCTTTCTTCAGTTGCTGTGCTTGATACTGAAACACTAAACCGACCACCAAGAGCCACTGAAAGACTGAAACTACCGCATTAAGCAAAGTGACGAAGGCAGCGGTTCTTATGGGCCGGGCCATTAAAATGGGCCTAAAGCGTAATATAATAAACGAGTCTACGACCGTGACTCTAGAAGTTGGTGGTAGAGACTGTGTCATTAATTCCCCCGTCGAGACTACTCCTCTGTCACCGTCGCCGCCGCCGATCGATAGATCGAGAGAGAGACACGGGGAAGAGAATTGCGAGCATTTCTGTCCTGAGTTGATTCGGGTTACAGAGAGAGAGAGATGGCTATGTCTCAGGTGGTGAACACGTACCCGCTTTCGAATTACAGCTTCGGAACTAAGGAACCTAAGCTGGAGAAGGACACCTCCGTCGCCGACCGACTCGCTCGTATGAAAATCAAGTACGATTCCTCTCTCCCTCTTTCCTCTTTGTTTTATTTCTTCTTCTAGTAGCTATCGCTGGTGAAGATGCCAAACATTTTTAAAACCCTAGAAATCTACAGCCTTTACATGCTTTAGATCATGATCTGGCTGATATGGTATACGATTTGAGGTTTTTTAACGTCTGTCTGCTTATCTGCGTCTCTCACTGCTTCTGGATTTTCTAGCTTCCCTGGAAGTCGTTGTTGTTTGCAATGAATCCGCTGAGTTCCTCGTAACAGCTGATGAACTAGTTTTAGATGGTTTGCGTGTTTGATTTCGTTTATTCTCTGGGTGTGATCTTTTGGCCATTTACACAACTATAACTTGGTACATATTTTAGGGGAACTTTTAAGGAAGATCTGGCTTAGTGAACAAAATATATATTTGCTGTTTAAGTTTCCACTGATTGATTTCAGAGGGGAACAGCTATAGCTACTGTACATGTTATACATTGCTTTTATTTTGTATGTAAATTCTCAGGCTTTTGCTCAGATAAATGAAGTCTGGACTTCCATAGTTCTAAGTTAAGATATTCTTGGAGTCCAATGACTTGATGTATCTCTTTCTTGATTTTAAATGGTGTGTCGCAGCTATATGAAAGAGGGCATGAGGACTAGCGTTGAAGGGATTCTGCTGGTATGATAATTTTCGATCCATTCTACTAGTTATTTTACTTGTCTGTTGTTTTCTCTATGTTGTTTAATTGCATACTGTTTTAGATCCGGTGGAAAAGTTATGTTGTTCACAAGTTGTATGGCCATATTGTCATATACATAATACTACTGAAATGTCAACATATTTGAACTTTCTCTTAGCATTCTTTGTAAAGATGCTTCTCTACCAAATTATTATTTGAATTGGGGCATAAATATATAAGTTTCTGATATATGACTGCAGTCATCTACTTCTTTTTCTATTGCCATCTCTAACTCAATTTTGTACTGTTTGGGTAACCTTATATTTCGAAGACGCTCTAATCACATGAATGGATTAAACTGCTCCTAATAAAGTCATAAGCTTTATGGATCTAATAAAACTTTAGTAAACCGCACTTAATGAAGTCATAAAAATGAAGTTATAGTAAATCACAGGTTTTGAACGGCATTAAGCAGACATATTTGATGCATCTGCCTGTTTGATTTTTTTAGTTGTTTGTATGCACCCTTTCCCTCTACACTTTCATGTTTATCATCTGCTTCACATTCACTGCCTCATCTCTTGAGGTCGTGTTGGAAACATAAGATGTTGTTGTGACATCCTAAAAGTCAATCTTATTAACCTATAACCCACAGCTAAAGCTATCTCGTTGGTGTATAATTTAAGCAGATAATTTGACATTAGTAACATCTCTCTAGCCCTAGGATTCTTCTTGACGCCTTATGCTGATCAATCTTTCAGGTACAAGAACATAACCATCCTCATATACTTCTCCTGCAAATTGGTAACACATTCTGCAAACTTCCAGGTGGACGCCTGAAGCCTGGAGAGAATGGTATACAGTGACCTTCAACCAAGTTATACTTTCTACACTGTTGTGAGTTACTTGGTTGCTTAAGTTTTGGGTGTACTATGTTGTGTCTGCAGAAGTTGAAGGCCTGAAAAGAAAATTGACCAGTAAGCTTGGAGGCAATTCGGCTGCTCTTGTACCTGACTGGAAGGTACTACCCTGGTTTTTGCCCTATTATGTTTTACTGTTGGTGACCAGAGATTTAGGTATAGATAGATGCCTTACAAGAACTAGGTCGGTGTAACATGTGCTTGCTCTTAATGGAAACGGAAGAAAGAAGACAATGCCATGAGTACATGTCTGATTGCGTTACATGTATAGCTCTGTCCTGATCCGTTATGGGTTTCCCTCTTTAATAGGTAGGAGAATGTGTTGCGACATGGTGGCGTCCAAACTTTGAAACCATGATGTACCCGTATTGTCCTCCTCACATCACAAAACCAAAGGTAGTAAAAGAGAACACAACGTAGCTACTCAACTTTCCTCTTTTACTCTTCTCCTTATATCTTCTTTTTGTGATATGGCAGGAATGCAAGAGACTTTTCATTGTTCACTTGTCTGAGAAAGAGTACTTTGCTGTGCCCAAAAACTTGAAACTCTTGGCCGTCCCTTTGTTCGAGCTCTATGACAATGTTCAGGTTTTGCTTATATCCAGATACAGTTAACCTTTGGCTAATGGGTTTTACCACAGAGTTCTAACCATATGATCTTTTCCTGTAACAGAGATATGGACCAGTTATATCGACAATTCCGCAACAGCTATCCAGATTCCATTTCAACATGATTAGTTCGTGATTCTGCTCGGTGTGTTGGAGAGCAAGAAAACGTATCATCAGATGGTGAGTTACTTAGGTACGGTAGAGAGCTGTAGCTACCGGTTTAGAGATGTGATTTTTGGATGATGCTCGTGGGATTATTTAAAATTATAGACTTGTTGGATTTTATGTAGAACTGGTTCTAAGTTTCAGCACAAGAGATTAAAAAAAAAAAAAAAAGATTATTGTATCTCGTTACTGAAAAGTCTGAAAGCATTCGTCATTATTTGACTAACGCCTGTCTTGTCTTTCGTTCAATGTTAAATGATATTCCTATTTTGGCGCTATGTGTATGAAAAATGAAACATAAACTTGGCCATGTTCAAATTACTTTGTTGGTCTACGAAATACAAGTAGGTATCTAAGAGAAGACAAATATATTACTTATTTTTATATCACACCATGTCACAAAGTCGAAGTGGAGACGTTTTGTGGATAAACATCTAAAGTAATAATTCTAATCGAATCAAAAAGACTGACCACAAAATATTCTCCGATGGCTAAAACATTAGCTCATTCGTGTTACATTGGCGATAAGTTTGACGGCAAATTATATTATGCGGTCAAGACGACCAAAGACAAGATAGTCACTTCTTCTTTTTTTTATTCGTTTCTGATCTCTCAGTTTTCTCTACTCATCATTTTCCACAGGCCAATGGAGCCAACAAGTAAAAGACAAAATCAGAGTATATATTAAAATTACGACAGGCCATTTCGATCGGGACAGAAGGAATTCATATTGTTGAAGTTAACAAATACCGTATTCCTCAATAAAAACTCTTATTGTTTGGTCCACTTGTCTTGTCCAATGTAATATTTTTAGTTTTGTAATTAAAAACATCGTGAGAGGAAAAGAAATATCCAATGATGGATTAACTAGTAGCAGCAAATAGGAGCTCAATGTTGACTTCACTACATATATATTTATAATTCATAAAAGACAAAGAAAAACAAGCTCACAAAATCATATAATTATTATTTCGACTACTAATTAGTTTAGCAAATGCAATTTGGCTGCTTGCTATTGATGCTTTACGAAAAAGATTAACAGATTGGATGATTCTTTATAATCATTGTTTCATCATTATTCACAAATTATTGAATTGTATCAGACAGATTATTCCACCAGGATGATGAAGTTTATAACCAAAAAAACTCATTGACGCCATTTTTAATTTAAAAAGTCGGTCATATAAAATTCTTGCCGACACTAGCTTTGGATATGAAGATGTTACGTAATTAAAATCAAAATTCTCAAGGCACCGTCCTCTGTAATTGTTACTCCCATTTGATATATCGTGTAACATATTTTTTATAACAATGAAACAACCGAGTTATCCCATTTTGACGTTTATAAAACAAACTATTTAACTTAATATCATCTATTTTGTTTGGTATCTCGAGATCACGTCTCACGTGAATCTTCCATGCATCAATTAAGATTAATATCGTAATTCAGTTTTTGTGAACTCATCGCTTTGATATTCTTTTGCAACTATCTTTGTTTGTGTCTATAAATACTCCAATTATGTAGAAGAAACGAAGAATAACAAAAACAAAAGTTACAAAGATTCTTCTTCTTCTTCTTTCATGTACGTTGGACAATGTTTATTTTGAGTTGGAACCTTATAATTAAATCACTGTATATCAATAATTAATTTTTATCTAAGCAGACTTTTGCTACTACGCCTAATTAATGCTTTACATATTCCATTATGACTTTTCTCCCTCACTGCTTAATGGCTGATACAAATGCATACGATATTATTATTATATACACATAAAAAAAATTCACGCATAAATTAAATAAGTAACACAAAATTTTCACAAAAATACAATATACATTGTCCTATTTGTCTTTTACTCTAAGCAAGCCCATTTGGTCATTTCTTAACACTAAGTATGTAGGCTCTATCTGTAGACAGTTTGGTAATATATGTTGTCTCAATCAACATAATATTGAGACATGTTTTCTTGTATCAGGGAAAGCTTTAAGACGATAGAGTGATGGCGAAGACAAAATCTGGAGAGAAACAGAGGAAAGGGTTATGGTCACCTGAAGAAGACGAGAAGCTAAGGAGTTGTATCCTCTCTCATGGCCATTCTTGCTGGACTAATGTTCCCATCAAAGCTGGTCTCTCTCTCTCTCTCTCTTATTCATCTTCTTATTTACTAGTTGGTCGTCTACCAAATAAATCCTTACTTTAGTCAACTTTGATTTGATAGGGCTACAAAGGAATGGGAAGAGCTGCAGGTTAAGATGGATTAATTACCTAAGACCAGGTTTAAAGAGGGATATGATTAGTGCAGAAGAAGAAGAGACCATCTTGACGTTTCATTCTTCCTTGG
The DNA here is from genome assembly GCF_000375325.1 of Capsella rubella. NCBI lineage: Eukaryota > Viridiplantae > Streptophyta > Magnoliopsida > Brassicales > Brassicaceae > Capsella > Capsella rubella. The sequence continues at coordinate 5,738,389 of NW_006238917.1, read as the reverse complement.
GTAACAAGTAAGTGTACCCCTAAGACCTAACCTTGTTGTTTTAGCAGATGCTAAATATAGGGAGACTGATATGATTAGGTGTGTTTAGGTGGTCTCAAATCGCTAAATTCTTACCGGGAAGAACAGACAACGAGATAAAGAACTATTGGCATTCTCATTTGAAAAAGAGATGGCTCAAGTCTCACAACTTGCAACATCCAAAATCTATATCCTCTTCTTCTTCATCACTTGTTTCTTGTCAAAAAAGAAACCCGGAAACCTTGATCTCGAATCATGTAATTTCCTTCCAGAGACTTGTAGAGAACAAATCTTCATCTCCATCACAAGAAAGCAATGGAAATAATAACAGTCATCAATGTTCTTCTGCTCCTGAGTTTCCAAGGCTTTTCTTCAACGAATGGCTTTCTTCTTCTTCCGATCCCCAAGTCGATGATTCCTCTGTTTTTACAGACTCTAAGCACGACCAAGCTCCAAATGTCGAAAACAGTGTCTTAGATTATGAAGAAACGAGTGATGTTGATCAGTTCCATTACAACGAAACGATGATCAACAACAACAACTGGACTCTTAACGACGTCGTGTTTGGTTCCAAGTTTCAGAAGCATGAGTCTCAAAATTGATCACAGAGAGTCCTTAGATTGTAATTCTTCTGCTAAAATTCTTTTCTTCATCAACCGCGACGTAAAATTACTTCTAATGTACTGTAAATCAAATTTATAAGGGAAAACGAACACCATTTTTTTTTGTTGGGCTCAAAATGCTTTGACACCAGTACCGTATGAAGAAACACACACTGTACAAATTAGTGAACGTACTCGGGATTCCCCGTTACAAGTTGTTCTCGATGCTAGCTAAGTACAGTTACACACTGACTTAACGATAACGAACAACACTCTCTGGTAAATAGATAAGGAGAACACATGTGAACAGTAGCAGTATTGAACGATAAATAACTTACAAATTTTATCAAGATATTGAAGATTTTACACACCAGAAGTAGCAAAACACAAAGCTTTTAGCTACAAACGCATCATATATAAATGGAGTTTTGACAGTACAAGGGGCAATACAGATGTAAGTGGAAATGTAGAAAGTTTTTTTATATAGCAGAGTAGCTGTAGTCAACAGTATCATCATTGGGGGAGGAAGATGACGGAGACTTAGCAGAAGCAGTGAGTACCACAAAGGCACCAAACAGGATAGTGACAATGGCCGTGAAGTTTATGAGAAATGCTTCGGATCCATACTTGTCAAGCCCTCCATTCTCCAAGAAAGTCAGCTTTTCCAGAAACCCTAAAGCTGCATTCCCAACCGCAAGTATATAAGCAAATAGGCCGAGCATCGCGTGCCACGGAAGCAACCCGCTTCTCAGATTTGCTGATCCTCCTGGGAAGAAGAACACTATGAAGCTGTACACCCACTGCAAAGTCCAAAAACATGTGTGTTTATCTTTTTCTGCTCAGGAACAATGTATAGAAAAAGGTTAACCACCTTTCTACAGAGAAGCCATTTCCATAAATTGGACAGTCCAATAGCCTTTAAAAGTACTGAGATTTATTCACCTAGAGTAAGGTCAATTTTCCTCTATATAATGTTTTCTATGTTTTCTAGTTTCTGGATTCCTGCTTCAAGCAATATTTTGGTCATAAGTGTGCTTTTTTGCTGTTTGTGGTTGTTCAGTAACTAGACTATTAGAGACAAGTCTTACTCAGTCGTCTGATACAGAGAACTCAGAAACATAACTCAAGGGTCCTAATGGAAAACTTATCAGTAAGATTCCTATTTGAATAGATTAAATGTTTCATGGGAAAATAGTAGTCTAAGTAGCAAAAGGCCATGGAATATTTACCTGGAAGCCATAAAGGGAAATGACTCCAATACCAATCCAGGAATGGAGACTGTAGAGGTTCGGGATTCCACTTTCATTATGGTTCTTGAAGGCTGCACAGATGCCAAAGATCCCAAGAGCCAGAGCAATGGCATGGAGTATAAGGTGGATCAACTTCTTCACTGGTTTCTCCAGCGGAAGCGCTTTGTAACTTATAATGGCTGCGTTTCCAGTTTAAAAAAAAGGGAAACGGTTTATATGAAATGAAATGATGATCATCAACGGGACTAGTCAAGACTGAAATGAAAGTGATATCTTAATTTTTCTCGTTGTTCAACAAGTGTTTTTATCGTTACCTTCTCCTCCCAAGATTATAAATCCAATGAGCATCAGAACAGGATGCAGCTGGATCACACAAAGAAGGAAAATATATCAGAACACAAACACAGATTGCAAATAAGGTAGTGACACAAAAGATTACAATCTTAATGGAAAAAAACACAGGATTAAAGAAAACTGAAGAGAAGACCCTTAACTAAGGTGACTAAGATCATGTCGATTATTGGATGTTGCTAGTATCTTTCCCTCTTAACAAAAATAAAAATAAAATATGAACTTTTTTCTGAATGCCATCATTTAGACAAAACAAGAAGACCAAACATCATCTTCTGTACATTCATTCACACTAGAATAAACTGAACATGACCCCAAAAAACTTGGGACACACAAGAGGACTAATGCTTACTACAGTTATCTGACTAGTGATTAAAAGCCCCATTTCACAACCTAAACAGATATTAAGATAACAAGAGGATTCTCACCCACTTAGAACAGTACTGAGAAAGGGATAAAAAAAGCTTTACAGTCACCTAGACAAGATTGCCAAACTGAAGTATCGGAACTAGGATCATCAGGTGGATTTTGTAAAAGTACCCACAAAATCAGACAGATGACCAAGAGATACAGAAAGAGTCAACGCAGACGCGAGAGAGAGATAGAAAAGAGAGAGCTTTAAAATAAAGGGAATCAAAGAAGCATACATTGAAGATGAGATTCTTGTTAGTAGCTTCCCAGGCCAATCCACCTCTGTAACTAATACTCCAAACCAGCACCATAACCGCCGCGATTACCGCCAGCGCGTGTGCCACAAACGTCACCGCCATCGCGTTTATCCCGACACCCATAATAGCTTTTTCTGTAACCGTGTTTCTTCTTCTTGTCTTTTGTTCGATTAATCTAGAGGACTGGAACTTTAAAAAAGCTTCTAAACTAAGCAGCCTCTGAGAAGAAGACGACGACTCAATTCCCCAGTCCAGATCTTTCTTTTTCCTTTTACATTATCCATTTGTGGGCACTTCTTAGCAGACACGTGGGCCTCGCCCATCCCTTTTTGGTTTATCTATTTTCGTGGCAGTTTTGAACGCACGAATGATATTTTGCCACGTGGATATTGTGGTAGCTGCATCAATCCCTCCGCTTCGTGTCTGCTCCTCTACCACCAACCAAACCAAACCGTAAACCGCGATAGAGAGTCATAACTGGATCTTGTTTTCAGGCCCATATGGACATTCATATTGGACCAACCCACATAATTTGAACAAGGCACAATGCGGATATACTGATATCATTTCTTGTCGTCTTCGGGCATAGAGTAAGTACGATATGCTGTTTTTAATGTTGGAAAAACGGCACGTTGTTGGTACAGTAGTATGTGAAATAAAGTAAACCAAGTGAAAGTCAAAGTTTATTTTTGGGCCAGTATAACGTGGGCCTGCTTGTGAAAGAAGTTAGATCGACGGTTCTTCTCGGATAAAGATTAGGCGAAGAGAGCCACGTACACAATCATGAGCCAGATACGTGGCTTCATACGACACGTGGCTTCATACGACACGTGGCATTTCGTAACAGAATACAGAGGACACAGCCAAAGGTGGTTCTGCTGCATGAGTCTTCTTCGACTCTTTTTCTACTCTACCCTGTATAAAGCTTTTGAGAAGCTCTTCAGATTATCTCACAATCATTTTTTTATACAGAAAAAGGAAAAGAACAGAATCAAAGCCAGCAAAGATTATGGATTCACAAGCGCAGTTGCAACGTTCTCATGCTCATCATCAAGCAGAGGAGCCGATTAAAATTCACCATCCAGGTATGAGAAAGCAGGTTTTAGTCTCAATGTAATAACTTTTTCTTTTTTTTATAGACATTCCGAAATCTGGAAGTTAAAGAGCCTGATGAATGTTTTCAATGTGTTTACTCTGTTTTTGGATGCAGAGAAAGGAGAGCATCATGAGAAAGGACCATCGAAAGTTCTAAAGAAAGTGAAGGAAAAAGCAAAGAAGATCAAGAACGTTCTTACAAAACATGGACATAGTCATGAGCATGATTGTGGAGAGCACATCCCCGACGATCATGATCTAGACCAGGAAGACGATGGAGATAACTACGGAGACCAACAAATCCACGGCGGTGCACCAGGTTTGCGTCACTTTAATCTTTCTAATTCCAAACCAAAATAGTTAATGTTTTGGTGGTGATAACGGTTAGTCTAATTGGTCTCGGCAGCACGAGGAAAGGCTCACAATCCGGTGAAGGATGAGATAGTCCCTCCAGGCACAAAAGCTTTTCCAGTTTTGTCCTCTTCACATACGAAACACACTGAGCCAATAAGAGGAGTTGGGCACGAAGCACTATCTCATCCTGTAAAACACTCCGGCGTACCTAAAAAAGAAGAAATCAGAGGAACATCTACTTTGACGCCGCATAACACACCCGTCTCTCTGCTCTCTGCCACAGAAGATGTGACGAGAACTTTTGTACCTGGCGAAGACAAGTCTCGAGACCAACGTAGAGTTAACATCGAGCGACCAAGAGGACTTGAGCAAAATCCAGCTGCCCCGGGATCTCATGGTGGGATGTCGAATTATCAGTCCAAAGTCACTGATCCTACCGGAAAACGTAAGAACTTTTCTCCTAATTCTGTATTTCTGATTGGGTTATAAACTCTTTTGAGCTGAGTCTGCTTCTTTATCTAGCTTCTGGAGAAACTGGAGCAGCAACAACCGTCTCAGCTCTTGGAAGGTTAGGGTTAGGAACTGACTTGGGGAAGAAGAGCCATGGGTTTGATATGAAATCGGGACCTGAAATGGAGAAGCACTCACCGACCACCGGAAACTATGGATCTAGATTGCGGAAAGAGTCTCCGGAGAGGAGTGGTGAACTTGATTTGGGAAAAGATTTGCCGACGAGAACTCAAGGTGTAAGGAACCCCGAGGGTTTTGATTCGAAAGCTGAGGGGAGAGGAGATGAGATGCAGCAGTCGAATCAGAGCAGTTACACCGATAAGATCGCGTTAGCTACTTCAGTCGTAGCTGACAAAGCTGTAGCTGCTAAGAACGCCGTCGCTTCGAAGCTGGGTTACTCTGGTGAAGGCGGCGAGGGACATGAGAGTCGTGTAAAAGGAGACGAGACTCTTAGCTCCGGCGGTGGATATGGGAGTACGGTCGCAGGTATGGTGACTCCAGTTTACGAGAAGGTGAAAGAGACCGGAGCTAGTGTAATGACGAAATTGCCATTCTCCGGGACCGCTGGAACTGGTACGGAAACGGGACAAGATAAGGGCGTGTCGGCTAAAGAATATCTGACAGAAAAATTAAGTCCGGGAGAAGAAGACAAGGTTTTGTCAGAGGTGGTCACTGAAAAGCTTCATCTTGGAGGAGGCGGCGACACGGCGCCGGCGAAGAAAGGGATAGTGACACAATCGGAGGAGGTAGAGAAAAGGCTAGGAGGATTTAAAGATCCGAGCTCGGAAGCAGCAATGAAACACGGCGAAGCTTATGCGGAAGAAGGCCAAGGAGGGATGGCGGAGAAGCTGACTGGAGCTGTAACTTCTTGGCTCGCTGGAACGACGGAGGAAGTGACGCAAAAGTCTACAGAGTCTGTTCAAGACTCTTCACAGTCACTTGGCTCCACCGTTGGTAACGCCTCTTTCTGTTATAAATAGCGTTTTCAGCTGTTAGCGGTTGTGATGACTTTTTGATTTTGGTGTACAATGGTGTAGGGAAAAAAATGGGAATTTCGGGTTCTGGAGGAGATGAGGCAGGCCAACGAGGCGGCAATGGTGGTTCAGTGCCTTTGCAGAGGAGATTTCAACATTCTGAAAACTGAGATTTGCTTCTTTTTAAAAACGTATGGGTTTGTAATGGTTTCCATCTTAATGTGTTTTGTGGTTCGATCCCTGGTTTATTTTGATGTATCTACCTACTACTGCTAGCCATATAAAACCTATGTATAAGTTCTGTTAATTGCTAAAAATACGTCGACAGCAGGGTTCGAACCTGCGCGGGCGAAGCCCAACAGATTTCAAGTCTGTCTCCTTAACCACTCGGACATATCGACTTCTTTGTTTGCGCACTCCGTAGAGAACAAATATTTAGTAATTTATTTGAGAAGTTACACGACAAAGCTACATGGTTTCAACTTCTCTCTCAAAACGAAAGTAGAGAGAAAAAAATGTTTGAAAAATGAATAAAGACAGACAAGAACTCAGTTTTAACCAATAACATGGTAAATTTTTGCGTGAAAGATCAGGATCAGTGATAGAGATATAGATCACTGAACAAATTTAGAGAGCTCGGCTTTTGATAATGTCGAAGCTCATCTCGCTAGGGTCAGTGGCTTGTAACTCCACCTGAATGCCATCCAATTCTCTCTTGAATCTATCCTTAGAGCTTGCATACACCATCTTCATCCTCACCCTTGATGAGTCTGGTGACCTATGTATGTTTCATCATCCAAGTTTCAAGAACTAATCAAATTTAACGTAAATATGAATCAAGGAAGAGAGTGAAAGAAAAAAAAATGATTACCACGCAATGAAGAAGATTTTGCTCTTCTGGCAATTTTCAGCGGTGGTGAAGTCGAAATCGAAGACAGCATAGCGGCACTCATCCGCAGGGAGGGAAGCGGTGAAATCATCGTAAGTCTCTTCGGGGTTTCCTAACTTTTCGACCACCACTTGTTGCCCGTCTATCCTGAATACTATGAACCGATAGTTTCTTTTCGACTTTAGCTCCAGAAACTTGAGCTTGCACTCGTCCTCCACTGCCATCCCAGACGCCGCGTTCGCCTTTTCATTCACATAAATCAGGAAACATCAGTTCCAAGTTATCTAGTTTTCCGGTTACATTACTTATCCATACATGCAGACATTAATTCTAATCTTAGTCTAGATAACTGACTTATACATGACGCTAGCTACTTGTGATTTAAAATGAGATACACAAGACAAACTAACGAGAAACGCATACATCAATTAATGGTAAGATCAACATCTAAAAAGCATGATTCGATATATGAAAATTGCATCCAAAATCCATATTATTTTACAACTCAAAAACAGATATCCAAAATCAAAACTCGGATGCAATCATAAATTTGAATATCGTTGGATCTTTTGTCCCGACTATGATTGGGATAAAACCACATCGCATGCACGCTAGTAACGGCAACCCTACAAATTTATTTCAAGAATAATAGAAGAGATGAACAAACCATTGCTTTTGTCTTGTTTCAATGGTAAGTCTTGAGGAAGATGGCAAGATTTGTTGTTTTGTGTGAATATTGATTGTCCTATGAGAACGAAATGAAGGAAGAAGATGATTTCTCTTTTGTGAAGAAAAGATCGAGGGGAACTCAGACAACTAATTAAAGGCTTCTTAATATTGGTCTCTCTGATCTGTTTTTGTGATTACACCCACACGTTAGTTTTCTTTCTTTTCAAACCTTAAAATTCGCTTAACCATCCTTTTTTCAAGCAGTCTCCACTCTATTTTTAGCATCTAGGTGTGTATCCATACATTATCATACACATGTATGAGCATATCCTTATCTGTGTGAAATGCATACCAATATCTATCTTAATTTTTTGTCAACTCAAGGCAGTTCCGGTTCGTTTGGCGTCACTGTTCATACGTTGATCACATATTTTTAGCTCATTTTCATCTTTTTTTGTCTCCAATGATACAATAGAAAAGACTAATTCTAAGTACAGATATTAAATGAGAAAAAAAAAAAATTGGATTAACTTTTGAAACTTGAGCATTTTTTTAAATTGATACCCCAATTGATATATAGTATAATTTCAAAGGAGCTTATTATTAAACGATGTCGTCCCATCGAATCGGGGAATTTGTGAAATTGGGAAAGATGTTTCTCGTTTCAGCGATGTAACAGCAGAGTACCAGTGGGGAGCAATGGCTTGCTTTAGCCAAATCTTCCTTATTCTGATGACTATGATGTCTTCTTCGTCTTCTCCTTTCTGTTCCGGTGGAAGGTAAATTTCGAATTCCATCCTTTATGGCGATTATCATTTAAATTCCTTGTCGCTGTAACATGACGAATGAGATGTAAGAGATTTTGGACATGCGACATTGTTAAACAGTTTCGTAATTAGCTATAATGGTGTTTAAGTACCTCAAGTTTTCTTGTTTCTCTTTCTGCAAGTCGGAAGGAACTCCGAGACAAAGAAGATATGGGTAAGAGTGATACAGAGGCGAGTTATGTTTTAGGATCTAAATTTGTGGACCCGAGACGTGTTCTTCAACTTTCATGGCAACCAAGGTCAGGTACTTTTGACTTATTTATCTGCTTCAACCATCATTGATCTTTGCTCAATTTTTCTAGTTTTTATCTGAAGATTGTGATAGCCTGCACAATTATTAGTAGTAACATGTAAGATTATTATTTTGCAAGAGTTACTAATGTGTTGATAGATCTGGGGAGGTCTCAAACAATTTGGTATGTGCAGGGTGTTCCTTTACCGCGGGTTCTTGTCTGAGGAAGAGTGTGATCATCTGATATCTCTGGTAAATTTCCCATTCCTTCCGGTTTGAGCTGTAGTGATACATAGTTCTTTGTGTAATGGTTGATTATTTTCTGTAGAGGAAGGAAACTTCAGAGCTTAACTCAGGGGATGCTGTACATGTGCCGGTAACTTCTTAGTATTCTTGGAGTTTGTAAATACCTAAGCTTGATAGGAAGTATGATGTCATCTTCTTGAAACATTATGTGGTAAACTGTAAGATACATGCTTGTGCTTGTAGTTCTCTGTTACACATAAGTCCTCCCTATTGAGTCAACAGAGTTCCAGAGATGATGATTATTCACACCCTAATTTAGCAGTTTCTACCTTGGTTGCTCAAAATGGCCTTAATAATGTTATGATCCATTCCTTATTCTGGTATAAACTAGGATCCAATAGTTGCTGGTATTGAAGAAAAAATTGCTGCGTGGACTTTCCTCCCAAAAGGTATTGAATACTAACATTTTACTTATCTTGATTTTCAATCTATTGAAAGTTAATGGTTTCTCTCGGAAGGCCTCTTTTCTTGGCCAAACTGCTGGCTTATGTTTCTCTCTTGACGCACATGTTTCAGAAAACAGCGGCTCTATCAAGGTAAGAAGTTATACTTCTGAGGAGTCGGGGAAAAAGTTGGATTATTTTGGAGAGGAATCGAGCTCGGTATCTCGCTATGAATTTTTGCTGGCAACCGTCATTCTCTACCTCTCAAACACAAGTCAAGGTGGAGAGCTTCTGTTCCCAAATTCAGAGGTCAGTCTAAAAATATAACGTGAGAAGCAAAATGATCTGTTCGACACAACATAGAGAAGGTTAAAATTCATTTTTCTTCAGATGAAATCGAAAAAGAGTTGCTCAGAGACCGGCAGCAACATCTTAAGACCAGTGAAAGGAAACGCAGTTTTGTTCTTCACCAGACACTTGAATGCATCTTTGGATGAGACAAGCACTCATTTGAGATGCCCTGTGGTGAAAGGGGAACTGTTAGTGGCGAAGAAACTGATCTATGCAAAGAAACAAACAAGAAACGATGAGGAGAGTGGGGAATGCAGTGATGAAGATGACAGCTGTAGACAATGGGCTGAGCTTGGGGAGTGCAAGAAAAACCCAGTCTATATGATTGGCACTCCAGATTACTACGGTACTTGCAGAAAGAGTTGTAACGCTTGTTGATTCTTCAGTCTTAGGGACCATATATCTCAGCATAATGGAAATTGTTAAAACATTTTCAATACACTTGAGCTGTCTTTTTTATTATTTGTCATTATGATGGAATGTGAATATTCAATGGGCGTTGGGGTAATTAAATCCCTCTTGACTGACTTTAGATCTTCTTTAGTATGGATGTAGAGAATATTGACAAATCATCGAGAGAACTACCGAGTCTTTTCCTATGTTACAAATGTTTCTCAAATCGTAGGATTGGATCGTGCTTTTTCCAACGCTGCATTGTCCCAAGATAATACTGCACCCTTGAAATTGGCTGTATTACTAATATCTCTATCTCTCTATCAGATTCGAATTTCTGCAGTATATTCCCAACATACCAATATTTTTCCCTTTATAAACGGTATTTAATAGTTTTCATGTATAATAACATTATTCGAAAACGCATTTTCCTTCTAATACTATACGATATTCAAAAATATTGTACATATTTATACGACTATTGTTGGCAACTCAACCGGTGTACTACTAGTTGGCTACTAAAATATAAAATTGGGTTTTTCTTTTCCTTTGTCATAAGTTGAAACACTTTAGATGAAAATAGACTAAAATTTAACTTGTTTTAATCCCCATTATGATATAATCTGAAATTTTCCTAGTTAAAAGTATTGATAAATCAAAACTTAACTAGTTGAATATGTAGGGAAACATTGTAATTTGGTAATAGATTTTTATAAATATAGGATAAAAAAAAGAAAATAAAAGGAGAAATTGCAAAACTTACATCATTAGACCAACCAGATCTAGACAATTGTTCATGAATCATGTATATGTCTATCCCAGTGGCTTTATTTTATTTTTACACATTCAAAGGAAAAAAAATAATAATAAAGATAAAGATAAAGAAAATTCAGAGGAAAAAACTGTGTGTTTCACTGAAAATTTTAACAATTCCTTTGTAATTTAATTTATTTTTAATATCCTTGAACAAAAAATATTTGCTGGATTTTGTGAAATTTGAGAAGTCCCCCACACCACCAGGGTTGTTTTGTTTCCCCGGTACGCCTTTATAATTTCTTCCCACAGCTCTTTTGCCTCCTCCTCCCTCTCCCGAATTTTTCTCTCATTTTTTTCTTTCTCTCTTTTGCGTCCCATCACTTTCTCGGATTTTCTCGGCGACTTTCTTCCGTCCCAAGCTCTGCTTCGCTCCGTCTCCTCACCTCCTCCGAGGATCGCTCTTGATTCTTCTCTTCTCCTCTTCTCCGCCCGATCTGTTTACTGTTTTTTTTTTTGTTTTACTGGTACGTGATCGGACTTAACCTTTCTCTTCGCATTAAACCAACACTGAATCGATTTGAATCTGTTCGTTTGTGTATCATATCACTGTTGTGTTGATTAGATTTCATATCATACCGCGAATACTTTTACACTTGTGATTTCAATTTCGATTTTGCTCTCTGTTAGGTGTGGCATAGTCATGGAGGAATTTAGGCATCTGTGTTACTGATTCTGACGGCGATTGAATCAAATACTGTTCCGCCGTATGTAGTTGATTTTATGTTGTTGCTTAGGGAAGAATTAGGTTCAGTGTTTATCGATTTATCATTGGTGCTGTTGTTTATATGGATTTGTGTTTTTGTGAAATGCCTGTTGCAGTTTGAATACCATGGAGCTGGTGAAACAAGATGGAAATGATTCACTCGATATGCTCATCAGACGAGCGGTTGGAAAGGATCCTTTTCTTTCCTTCCCTAGACCTGAGAATAGCCCAGTCCAGCTTTTTCAACTTCTCCATACCTTAGAACGTCCAGGTATATGTCTCATTGTCTCTCATCTTATTGGATTTGACGTTGTCTCTGATCAAAATACTACTCCATCATTGGAATCTAGTGGATTGGGTCTTAGGAGAGGATGTATAGCTTTAGTCTTGAGAGATTTTATTGAGTTTTAAGATTTAAGTGATGCTTGAATACCATACTGCCTAGGGTATGGTACCTGGACTTTTTTTGATGTTCTTTTTTCGCTCCCAGGCTGGCCATTGCTGACTCCTTTGAAGATACAAATGCAGAAGTGTGAAAAATGCAGTAGGGAGTTTTGCTCTCCTGTGAACTTTAGAAGGCATAACCGCATGCATCGGCGTCAAAGAAAGCCTGAAAAGGTTTGCTTAGTCTGAACTTTACTAAGACTATCTTGTTTTCATCTTTCAAACTGTCTGAAGGTTGTGTTTTCATGTTTCCAGGATTCTGGCAAAGAGAGGGATGCACTGGGAGCCTTTTGGAACAAGGTAGTTTACCCTCTAGACTCTTTCTCACAGTACCAGTTTGATTGGTTATTTCATCAGGGACTGATCCTGTTCAATCTCTGTGGTTATTTTCAGCTTTCTGCAATTGATGCTAAGGAGATTCTCTCATTAAAGAGCATGATGCTGGAGGTAGTATAATTCGCTTTGATGCTTTCCTTTTCTTTCCAAAAAATATCTTCTTATCTTCACCCACTTATAATGCATGGTGAGCGTTGCATACGAGTGTGGCATATCATGTTCTTCAGTCTTCACAATTCTAATTTCATTCTTGTTTTTCAAATCTTGCATAAGGGTTTTGACCTATCAATGCCTATCATTTCTGTTCTTCATTAGTGCAAGGTGTGATCCCATAAATAAATGTTTCCTAGAATGCCATATGACTTCATCAGGATTATGGGGTTCGTTTCCAAATAAATACAATTTAACTAGAAATGCAAGAGCATTCTGCATCATGAACCTGTCTGCCTAATTAAAATGATTTGTAAAAATTTCTCATTATTTGGATTCTTGTAGGATGTTCCTGGGGCATCAGTTGAGTCAGGACTAATGTCACTTATCGAAAAACCAGGATACACTGCCCTGCCGCAATATTATTTAAGAGCTGGCTCTGGCATTTTGGTATGAATTTCATCTCTCTTGATGGCTTCTTTTAATTACTTTTCAAGATATAGTATCCTCAGTGTTCAACCTCATGGCTGATATACGTTCCTGTTTCTCCAGGATGTTCTCCAGTCTAGACCACCAAGGTTCCCAGTTTCTTCGCAGGAACTTTTTAGCATTCTCGATGATGCAAGTGAAAAAACATTCCTGTCTAACGAGGCTGCACCAATGCAAAAATACATTTTTGATGGGGAAATTGGAAAAAGTGTACTTGAGGCAAAAAATGTCATTGCTTGCGCAAGCTTCCTCCTGGAACAGCGATTGGTAAACCAAACTATCTAATACGAGAATTTTTCTTTGCTTGTATTTCTTGAATGTGATTTATTTTTGAATTCTTAATGCGTAGATCAAAGCATGGCTGGCTGACAAAGATGCAGAAGCTCTGAGGTGCCAAAATTTACTGGTTGAAGAGGAAGAAGCTGCTCAAAGAAGGTATGTGCTTATAATTGCAATGCGAGTTATATATTATAGCTAAATCCGCTTAAAAAAATGTTAAGTCTTATTTACTGATATTTTGTTCGGAGCAGACAAGCTGAGCTCTTGGAGAGGAAGAAGAGGAAGAAGCTAAGACAGAAAGAACAGAGAGAGAAGGAACAGAAAAAAGATGCTAAGGAAGTCGAGAGTACCACATCAGAGGAACAACAATATCCAGCTGAGTCATCAAGCCAGTTATCTGTAGCTTCTGATTCCGAGGCACAGAGACCAGATTCCATATCGATTGATGCTTCTTCATCCCTAGAGGACCCTCAAGTTTTGGAAACTAATAATGGGAGAAACGATGAATGTCAAGCGCCAATCGTTGATGATGATGGCTTTGCCAATGGCCAAAACATGGAAAGGCAAAATGGTCGTAGGTCGAATGGGTTCCATGCTAATCATGCACCAAAACTTGGAAACATGCGAAAGAATGGAATCAACAGAGACACTAGGGTCAATACAGCTAAAGTTTGGAGCCGAAAATTAGATAACCCCAGACTGATATCACAACATGCAGCAGTAACTCAGCTAGATCAAACAAGGAACGGCGACCTTCTGATTGGATCAGTGAGTTTAACAATCCAAAAAGGTAGTTTCAGCGGAGAGCATAACCAACCCAAATGCAGTGAAGCTGAAAGAAGAACAAAGACTGTTGAGGTGAAACCCATATCTGAGCAAGCAACTATAAAGATATGGAGACCAGTGAGCAGTCAGGGAAGGAAAGTTTCAGCAGTCCATGAAAACGCAGACAAAGAAGATAAAAATTCAAACCCAACTGCACCCGAAGTAAAGACCGCTCAACATCACATAAGCTTGCAGTTTAACAACCACAAAGCAAAGGCATTTCTTGCAGAGAGTAAAACTTCTTTTGACTTATCTTAATATAAACCCCATATCGTTTATTCTCAATATTTATTAATGTTATATACTGATGTGAATGAATGGCTTGTCAGGATGGAAAGAGGCAACCTCTGCAGAACATGTGACATTGGTTCTGTCTCAGGAAACATACATCTCGGGCAACAACACTCACGAATCCTCAAATGGTGTTATAAACGCAAGACCAAAGCCGAGGATGAAACCCGAAAAGGGAACGAAGGTAAAATATGTTCCAAAACAGAGGATTCCTTGAGAAACTTGAAAACAAAAGACTAGCTTGACTCTGGACCAGAGTATCATTCTTTTTAGGTATACCAAAAGTGCAGTTTTAGCGGGAGAGACAGATCTTTTCTTTTGCTTCTAGAGAGATTTTTCCCATTTAAAGAGTCTTCCATTCTTTTTTTTTTTCACTTCTCTATTCTCTATAGGAAGATATTGATTTGTTATTTTGTTGAACTTTTTTTGCCATGGAAATTTGAAACTTTGAAATGGGGTTCTTTGATTTTTTTTTGTGTAATAAATATTTTCCCAACACAGCGGCTCGTTGACACTCGGATACACATTTGAATTGCATTAGAGAGGAATTTAAGTTTATTATATATATTTAAGCAATATCAAGAACTGATACATTTTTTCTTTTGTCAATGATGAGTGTACTACCATAAAGAGTTAAGACTATTTTATAAGATTATCAGTACAAAGAGAGCAAAGACATCTACAATGAAAAGCTAAATATATATGTATAGTTGTTAGACCCCAATCTCTTACCATATCAGTGAATTTGCTTCCCATGTTAGAGGTAATGAAGAAGATTAAGGACATTTTTTTGGTAAATATGTCAAGTGAATCCAGACGACCGTAACACCGGAAAGAAAGTCCAGCTGTTTGCTGGACTATGATCACCTTTTCCGGCGACCTTCTCATTGGCCCACCACTCCGACCTAACTTTCTCTATCGTCTCTTCTTCAGTGTTATCAAACTTGAACTCTTTGCTTGAGCCTAACGAAAACGATCTTAGTTTCTGACTCTGTTCGCTCTCTGTTTCTCCCGACGTTTTACAACCGTTTGGTCTCAAGTGTTCCCCGCTCGCTCTTTCATGTGAACCGGATCGGTTAAGCTTGCTTGCAAGACAACGTGCAACATCTTCACCAGTCAACTCGAAAGAGACTCTGTGAGCAACCACGACAGCTTCATCATTATGCCTTGACGACCCGTGGTCTGAATTGGCTAAAGACGCAACCTCAGAGACCTGACTATCCAAAAGGCTGTCTTCAAGTGGCGTGAGAGCACCAGAAGCAATCTTTGAGCCCATTCCTCCACCACCATCAGGAGTTAGAGCACCTGAACCCAACCTTGAACCTTGACCAGCTGGTGTGATGGATCCAGAACCGAATCTTGATCCCCATTTACGCGCAGTGAAGTGCTCAAAACCGAGAAACTTTGGAGGTTCACCGATACGAAACTCAATGATGGAGCATTTCCCTGGGTAAGGAGAAGATGTACCAGAACCAGGGGAGATGAGATTACCTCCTGGACTTCCAGGATACACTTGATGAGACTTAAACTCGTAGTGCGCAGCTGAAAACTTGTGATTCATTCCCCCGCTACTGTTCCTCCTAGCCCGTTCAAGAGAAGACGTAAGTAACTGAGCAAAAGGCACTTCAGGAGAAGAAGGAGATTCAGGGGGTGGGGTGAAAGGCGCGGTGGATGGTTCAGTAGTGAAAGCAGAGAAGACAGGAGGAGTAACGGGTTGAGTCTCGTGAGCGTAAGGTCCAATAGCAAAGGCTGAAGGGGGTTCATTGACGAGTAGGGAACAACGTAGACGACAAGGATCGGGAGTATGTGAGACAGATGGAGGGCCTGATGGGAGAAAAGATGCAGGAGACGAAGGAGGAGCAATAAAAGGCATGAATATTGAAGTTGAATTGCTGCTAGAAGAGTTTTGGACCGGAGCCACCGCTACTCCGGATGCAGCCGGTTCAGGTGCAAGCACCGCGTGCCCTATCCGCTTATTGTTCTTCTTGGATCCAAAACACCAATACAAACTCCACCAGCTTCCCCATTTTTTCTTCTGAATTTTTCACAAGACATTTATAAAAAAATATTGAAAAATTAGCTAGAGAAGAGAGAATTAAATGTTTAATGCTTTAATCAAGCTTTATATTTATAAAACATGAAACTAAAAAAACACCATTTCATTGTTTAATTTCAAAATCATAGCTTCAGAACCAAAGTACTTTAATCAAAAGCATAATTAATTACGTCACGTAACACTTGCAAAACGGATCAAACATCCCAGAAATAAGTTTTTAAAAAACCAAAATTTTTCTCCACTTGGACATAAACCATTTACGTGTGAGCAATGAAAACATAAACTGTAATCATGATCCACCGTCAGAAACGTCAAGTTGAACAAACAACACTGATCTCTATAAAGTAGAAGAAAAAACAGAGAGGCAAATAGTACATGGAGGAGGGAGGAGGAGGGTTGTTGAAGACGAGAGTCGGCGGAGACGATGGCGGAAGCAGCGGCGGTAACAGTATCAACACTATTATTAACGCTCCTCATAACATCAAAGCTTTGCAACTTGTTCCCCCGACACCCACTTTACTTCGGGCGATCTCACAGCAAATAGCGAGAGCTAGTTAGAGAGCTTTTAATTTCCCCACAGGTAAACACAACACAATCAGTGAAGAAAGAATCGAAAGAAACCGTGAAAATGGAATATATATATATATATGGGAAGAAGAATGAGAGAATAAATATAAGCAAATAAAAAGAAAAGCTCTTTTTATTTATGGATGATGCCTTCTCTTCTCTCAGCTCTCAAAGGAGTCATCCATCTCTCTCACCGGTCGTTATCTTTTACAGTTTTCATTCAATTTCCCACGAATTTTTGCCACGTCATCCGAATTGACGGTTCGGACCCACGCGCTTCTCAATTTTATTTTTTTCTGTTTCCTCCCTTTTTAAAAAAAGAGTATTATTCGCAATTATTGTAACGTTTGTATATATTTTATAGAATGATGCTTATTGCTAAAAACAAATTATTGGAAAGGAACCAAATTATTTAAAAGGAGAAAAAAAAAAACACTTAAAAGAGGGGAGACTAGAGACAGTAACGCATGTATAAGAGACGACCCAACGCAATGCAGACAAATGGCCTTTTTATTATCCAAGGCAAAATTTGAGTGACCAAAAAAAAATAAAGAAATAAATATGAGGGATACCAAAAGTAGCCTTGGTGTTGGGAGTGTAATTACAGGGGGAAGCCACTCAGTAAAGGCTGGCGACGCGAAACTCGTGAGAGTGTCTCTGTCTGTCTGTCTTTTAAGATAAATGCGCCGCTCAGTCAGTTCTTCATTTCCTCGTGACCTGAGTGTTTCGGTTGGTCGGCGAGATCCTCGTGACTTTCTTACATTAGCTTTCATATTTGTACACAACATACATATAGTTATTGCTGATCAGGTCCTCTATGGAAATGGAATGATTACTTTAAAGCTAACTAAACTCTCTCTTTCTTTCTTTTTTCTGCTGCATGGTGTGAAATATCACGTCTCTCTATTAATTTACTCCACGGCTCCACGCAGGAGATGGACATTATATACCTTAGTTTACTTTCTTTGGAAAAGAGTCTTCGATTGGTAATTTTGAAAGAGACAGTTTTAATGTGCAAAACATCCTTAAAATTTACACAATTAGCTCTAGAATATTATCGACGTAAAAACTAAAAAGAGGTTCAATCAATTAGACATGTGAAAGTGAATCGTCATCAATTGAAAATAATAATAAAATATAAAAGTTAAAAGCTAGCTAGAGCCTAGAGACGATATTCTTCAGAATCAAATCAAACGGTTGTAAACAATCCTTATCACAATGGTTTAACAACTACTACAGCTTTTGATTTACTTAACATGCATACGACTAGTTGACTTTATATAATTGTTATTTGCTTTTTAATGTTATATACACTTACTTTGGTAATGGGCAGATCTTACTGCTAGTAGCCGCCATATATACTTTGGTAATGACAATATCTTCGAACGAACTTGGATCATGTACCAACTACTATGATTTTGTAGGGTTTGTGAATGATTAAACTAACAAAAGAATTGAGAGGGTGGTTTAGTCAATCTAATGTAACAAGTAAAATAAACACACCCAATGAAAAAAAAAAAAAAAACACACACACACACACCCAATGAAAAAAAAAAAAAAAACACACACACACACCCAATGAAAAAGGAGAGCATTGGTTCAATGGGCTTAAAAGAGCGCACGTGTGCATTAATGCATAATTTTCCTTGTATATTTTGCTTTTTGTTGTTGAGTTGCATAATGGACTTTTTACGTGTAGCCCTCGTGCGTGCCGCTGCGTGAGTACGAATGCGACCCTTTACCTTTCTTTGTTTGTCCCTTGAGAAGTAGTACGATAATCCCATTCTTAGATTATGTAGTCAAATATATCAATTAAGGAAGATTGTCTTTGAAGTAAATAATAATCGATAAATCACGTTTTGAATTTGATTTTCGAGATGTTCCTATAGAACTTTCATTCGCGCGGTTCCATCGTTATAGGGATGTAATAATTGGAATTCGGCGAGGAGTGACCAGTAAAGTATATATATATGAGGCTTGAGCACACCATAGAAACAAATTAAGGTAGAAGTCACTTAGAGGATAAAAAGCTGTTAATATTGACCAGATAACACTCTCAAGTCTCTCCTAATCGATATGGCAAAAAAGAAGAAGACCAACCGTAGCAATAATAAAACATGTGACGACTAAAATAGGTAGGAGGATTTCTCTTTATTTTACGAACTACAGATATCTACTCCCATCTTTTCTTTTTACTTTGATTTGGAAAACTACTTTTACGATTATTTGCCCTTTTACGATAGTGTGGAACTGTGGATTAGTAAGCACTCACTTATACTTAAAATCACCAACATAAAATCGGGTATGTGTTAAAAAAATTAAGTTGGAAATTAATTATTGATTATTGTATGTGTTACTGAACTATGCATTATATAATGAAACCATAAATAAAAGCTTATAGCATATCCAATCAAGTTAATCGACTGGTCAACTAAACAAGGCTTCACTTATCCACACCTCTATAGATGGAAAGTTTGATAAGTACATGTGAACAATGTAAGTCTCGCAATTTGTAGATAGATACGAAATGGAAATGGAATTGTACATTACATAGCTTGACAAATAGATACAAAAAAAAAAAAAAAAAGAAGAAGAAAGAAGGCATAAATGGAATATTAATAATAAAATCAATTGCACCTCCAAAATAAAGGTGGTCATCCACTAGGAGCCACACATGCTTATCTAGTAGACATTGAACATGATAAAAACACTAAAGTGCCAAAAATAAGTGGAATAATCAAATGAGAATCTTCTTCACTCATATATAAATAAAACATTTCGAGCCTATGACCTAGCTAGCTACTATACTACAACATGTACTGTATTGTATATGCCTCTCTCTATATATATATATATATATATATATATATATATTTAGATTGAAGCATAACCAATAATTTGACAATATAGAAATAAGTAGATTAGAATTTTACAAGTAGAGAAAAGATTAGAATGGTTGGTAGGGAGAGACTCAAAAAAGAAAAGAAAAAAAAGAGGATGGGGGGGGGGGGGGGGTTGGAAATGGGTCCGGTTTTTTCCCAAACATCCCACATGCACACTTCCCTCTCCTCCCGATCCATTTATTTCTTTCATTCTAATTTATCCATATTAATGATAAAACTAATCCTCATTGATTGTGATAGTGTAGTTTGTATTATTATTTATCTAGAATTGGTGTTTTCATATATATTGGACTTGGAGTATGACTTTTCTTTTAATTGAATGTGGACATGTTAAAACTCGCCGATCAGTTTGAGTTAATACGTCTACCAAGTCTCTTTACTTGGTTAGACTAAAGTGAGATCAGGTTTGAGTAATTGAACAAAAAACAAAAATGTTTACAGATCAAATTTTTTACCATTAGTGGATTTTTGTATGTTTTTAAGTGGACGTCGTATAAAACTCATTCCAACAAAAAAAAAATAAAAAAAATACATGATTTATATGGTTTTTGGTCCAACATGTGAGAACTTGCAAAATATTATGGCCCAGACAATGAGATTCAGGCCCATATATTTAGAAGTTCATTTATCACTGGGTTCCTTTTTTGTTTTCTTATTGGACCAAAGGTGGGGGGACATATAACAAAAGGTAAGAACTAGGACATATAGAGAGAGGTACTACTGAATGACAAAGGTAACGAATGAGAGTTAGAATTTACATACATACACTCTTGTTGTTGTCGTCAGGACGCATACATATATGTTTCTGTCAATCTGGTTCCGCCTCATCCAGTTCTCTCATCGCATGATGTCTACTCTGGTTAGTATTGTGTGTGTGTTGACTATCTTCACTCGTGAGCTCTCTAATCTATTTAGATTATAAAGTCATAACTCATCTCTTTTAAACAAACAAGTTTCCAAGCTACAAAATTAATCAGTTTTATTAATGCATGTGTCTTGGGGGTTCTATTCTCGAATTCGAAATATTCATTCATAATTCATATAATGTATGCTGCTCTACTTGGCAAAAAATTCTTCTAAGTGTACCATGTTTATTCAGATGCAACGCTATTGGGCTTTCCTTTTCTTGGGCTACAAATTCCATACACAAACTTTACAACATTATGTATTACAAATGGTACGAATGTTGAATTTTAAATAAGTTTATACCTAAAAAACATGAATACATTAGTATAAGGACCGATGCGTAAATAACGTAGTATATTTTTAAAACCCTGTAAAAACCCTAGCTTGAAACTCCTTGTATAAAACACTTGCGAGCGCAGCTTCTTTGTTATTTGGCATTCTCTCTCTCTTTGAAAGCTTCCTTCCTTGATTTTTGCAGTCTCCCGATTTTAACTCAAAGATGAGACCTCCTCTAACTGGTAAGAACCCTAGCCGCCTCTTGTCTTCTCTCTATTCTTTGTTTTTTAGATTCACAATGGCAGAGTTACACTCTGAGCTCGTTTAGACTAAACTCTTGTTGTGTGTAGCTGAACTGACTGTTAAGGTTGTTCCTTTTCGATTGGAACGCTCTCGGGTCTTTGCTAGTTGTTATAGGATTTGTGGTTTATAGTAGAGTATTTTTTTTGAGAACCTGCATAGAGTCTTTACTAAATGGTGTTTGTGTGTTCAGGAAGTGGTGGTTACAGTGGTGGAAGAGGTCGCGGTGGGTACAGTGGTGGGCGAGGTGATGGTGGTTTCAGTGGTGGACGAGGTGGGAGAGGAGGAAGAGGTTTCGGTGACCGTGGTGGTCGCAGCGCCGGCAGAGGAAGAGGCCGTGGCAGTGACCGTGGTCGCGGAGGCAGAGGACCAGGAGGCCGTGGAGGGATGAAAGGAGGAAGCAAAGTCATTGTAGAACCTCACAGACATGCAGGAGTGTTTATTGCAAAGGGTAAAGAAGATGCTCTTGTCACCAAGAACTTGGTCCCTGGTGAAGCTGTGTACAATGAGAAGAGAATCTCTGTTCAGGTATCTTGAATGATTGATTGATTGATGCTTTATTAGCCCTTCGTGGATGAATTCTTTCTTAATGGTTTTGTGATTGAATCTGCAGAATGAAGATGGAACTAAGGTTGAATATAGAGTTTGGAACCCTTTCCGTTCTAAGTTGGCAGCTGCTATTCTCGGTGGTGTTGACAACATCTGGATTGTAAGTCACTTGTTGTGTGAATCTTGTTGATGTTTCTGTTTGTCAGACTTAATTTATAAACTGATTGTTCTGTTCTAATGTAGAAACCTGGTGCTAAAGTTCTATACCTTGGTGCTGCTTCTGGAACCACAGTTTCTCATGTCTCTGATCTTGTTGGCCCTGTAAGCAAAACTCATCCTTTATGTAGTGATTAATCAGGATTTTAGATGTGTCATAGAGGTTCTTATATATTGGATTTGTGATCTGGTAGGAGGGATGTGTGTACGCTGTTGAGTTTTCTCACAGAAGTGGAAGAGATTTGGTGAACATGGCAAAGAAGAGAACCAATGTTATTCCAATCATTGAGGATGCTAGACACCCTGCTAAGTACAGAATGCTCGTAGGCATGGTTGATGTTATCTTCTCTGATGTTGCTCAGCCAGATCAGGTTTGGTTCTTTACAATGAATGGCTTTAAGATTTGTCTCAATGCCTTAACTAATAGCATTATATTCGTCCTTGGCTTAGAAATTGTTTTTCGATGATTGCATATGATGATCTTACTTGGATTCCCCTTCAGATCATTATGGGTGATGCAAACTCCAAGTTTCTGATGCTTAGAAATTTCTTGTTTCGGTTTTTGTTTTGTTTTTGAGCTAGTAACCAAAGTAAAATCCTTTAAGTATGGATTTTTTTTTCTCTTACAATTTCCTTTTTTTATCAAATACTATCTTAAAATTTTGAATCAGTCTTTATTTCTCGGGTTTTGGTTTTTCGGATGTATAACCTAGTTGTCCTGAGCTGTCTAAATGTCATTTAGCTTGCGAGTTGCATCTTATATATTTGTTGTTTATGAAGTTTTCTGTTCCCTTAAAACCGTGCAGGCTAGGATTGTGGCTTTGAATGCATCATACTTCCTCAAAACAGGAGGTCACTTTGTGATCTCAATCAAGGTCTGTAGCAATTTAAACCATTTAATCAATGGTACTTCAACAGAGAAGGATTAGTAAAACATGTATATGTCTCTCATTGTTTTGCAGGCAAACTGTATCGACTCAACAGTTCCAGCAGAAGCTGTGTTCCAGACGGAAGTGAAGAAGTTGCAAGCGGAGCAATTCAGGCCAGCTGAGCAAGTGACCCTTGAGCCATTCGAGCGTGATCACGCCTGTGTCGTTGGTGGCTACCGTATGCCTAAGAAGACCAAGGCCGCTACTGCTGCTTAGAAGTTGTTGTTTACGTTGCGTTTATCCCCAGTTCCTCAGATTTTTCTCTTTGTTTCGGTCTCTTTAGGATCTGTAGGATTTTTTTTTTATCTAAATTCGAGTTTTGTAATCATATTGAATTCTGTTTTTGGTTCATTTGGCTTCCAACGTTAACTTTTTCGACAAGTTTTGAATTATGGGAAATTTTTATAGAATTTTGTCGATTAGTAGTCCTCAATATGAAAATCGTTAGTGTGTTTGAGAAAGATTGAAGTAAATTGAAATCATTAAAAGAAAATTATTGTTGTTGAATACCCATAATTATATTAATAACGTTTTTCGTTTATTACATACAAAAATAATAATCAATATATTTCAAACTTTTCATGTCATGGCAGACATATGGTGCCATGAACAATTTCGTAGTTTATATTTTCTTATACACACTTTACAGCAAATATTTTTAATTTCGGAAAATGGAAAAAAGTTAAAAAAAAAAGAAAGAAAAAGGAAAACCCTAATAATTCGTAATTTATATTTTCTTATACACACTTTACAGCAAATCTATTTTATTTTGAGAAAACTAGAAAATAGGTTTTTTTAAAAAGAGGAAAAGATGGAAAAAAAGGAAAACCCTGAAACCGACCAAAAAAGAAAAACCCTGAAACAATATTTCCTTTTTCTATATGTTGTTTACACTATACAGCGAATCTTTTTAATTTTGAAAAAATGGGAAAAGGAGTTAAAAAAAAAGGAAAAGAAGGAAAAAAAAAGGAAAATCCCTAAAACGAAGATATGGGCTTAAGCCCAAACATGTTTGGACGACATCACCGCCTTTAACACCATCTGTCTCTATATAAGCAGTTCTCAGTTTCACAGTTGGGACATGGGATGCTTCTCCCTCTCCCTCTCCCTCTCCCTCTCCCTCTCGCCCTCGTTTTCCTTTTCTTTAGATTGTAAGCTTTGTGCTTAATCTTTAGATTATAAGCTTCGTGCTTCAAATTTGGGTTAACTTGCTGAACTGGGACAGCTTGTTTTGAAACTTCAATATCTCTGCTTAGATCTGTCTTTTTTTATTAAGGCTTTTCTAATCATGTCCCTATATTCAAATACTCTGCTATGGGAGGGGGATTCAATGTTCTGCTTATATTGATGGGAATTATAAGACTTGTTCTGTCCGATTCGGGAAGTCAATGATCTGCTTTATGCAGTGATCTGCTTATATTGATGGGAATAATAAGACTTGTTCTGTCCGATTCGGGAATTCAATGATCTGATATTGATGGGAATAATAAGACTTATTCTGTCCGATTCGGGAATTCAATGATCTGCTTTATGCATATACATATTATGCTGAGCCTATGATGGGTTGGAATAGATTCAAATACTCTGATGGAATTAATAAGATTTGTTCGATAATGTCCGATTCGGGAAAATTCAATTGTCTGCTTTATGCATATATATGCTCTGGGGGTTGGAAACTTAATGATCTTTAAAGATTCAAATACTCTCTGCTTATCTTGATGGAGAAAAAAAAGAGGTACCTTTATAAGGTTTATCTTAATGATGTTGGAGAGAAAACTCAATTATCTGGGCTAATGATGTTACATGGCTGGGACAAACATGGTTTATGCACTACTCTAACTTCAATACTCTGCTTGATACCTGTTCTATGGTATTCAATATTCTGCTTTTTGATGGAGATACTATGACTGTTCAGTGATGTCCTATTGGGGAAATACAATTGTATGCTTTATGCAGAATATATGCTCTGCTTAGATCTGGCGTTTGGTTAAGGCTTCTCTAATCATGTCCCTATATTCAATACTCTGTTATGGGATTTAATGTTCTGCTTTTTTGATGGGGATACTGGCTAATGCATATACATTTATGCTGTGATGGGTTGGAATATTCAAACACTCTGGGTATATTGATGGATAAAAGATTATGTCCCTTTGTAAGGGTTCTCTAATGATGTTCCAGAGATTGTGAAACACTGTTATCTGCTCTAATAAATCTCACATGCCTGGGAAAAAAATGGTCTAATCACTGCTGCTCTAATGATGTCCTGAAACATATTCAATACTCTGCTTAACCTATATGGTATTCAGTGTTCTGCTTTATGATGAAGATAATAAGATTCTGATTCGAGAATTCAAGTGGCTGCTTAATGCTTATATGCTCTGATGGGTGGAAGAGCTTGAGAGATTCAAATACTTTGCTTATATTGATGGAGAAAGAAAAAAAATTCCTTTATAAGGTTTCTCTTATGATGTTCCAGCGATTGTGAAACTCAATTATCTGCTCTAATAATAATCTTGCATGGCTGGGACAAACATGTTAGTTATATATCAGATATCTGCGATTGTGAAACTCAGTGTTCTGCATGATGATAATGGGAAAATGTCTTTTAGTAAGGCTTCTGCAATGATGTTCTCCATGGAAATCAATTGTCTGCTTAAAGTTGATACATATCTAGTGATGGGACTGAGACAGATGATAATTATTCATATTCTGCATATTGATGGAGTAAGAATGCCCTATTATGAAGTTTCTCTAGGAATGTTCATATGGGATTAATTCGATTGTCTGCTTGAAGTTTATATATTGTTGGGCTGAGACTAGATGATAATATATGGTGTAAGAGAACAAAAGTCCTTTAATGAGGCATGTCTGAATAATGTTCATAAAGAGAAAATTCAAATGTCTGCTTGAAGTTTATATTTGCCTACAGTAAATTGCATATCTTACTGAGCTGGGACATATACAGTTCAGTGATGCCCTAAGATTGAGAATTCAAGTGTCTGCAAACATCTATATAGATCTTGCTGGGAAGGGAACATAATTCAATATTCTGGATAATGATGAGAAATTATACCTTTAAATGGTATCTAAAGATTGGAAAGATTGCGTTCTTGCTTAATGCATATATAGATGCTGTATTGGGTTGGAAGAGCTTGAAAATATTCAAATACTCTGCTTATATTGATGGAGAAAAAAATGTCCCGTTTTAAGGTTTCTCTTATGATGTTGCAGAGATTGTGAAACACTGTTATCTGCTCTAATCAATCTCACGTGGCTGGGACGAACATTGGTTTACTCAGTGTTGTAATGATGTCCTGAATAAATTCATTACTCTGCTTAACCTATATGGTATTCATTATTCTGCTTTTTAATGGACATTATAAGACTCGTTCAATGATGATTGGGGGATTTAATTTGTCTGCTTAATGCATCTATGCTCTGATGGGTTGGAAGAGCTTGAGATATTCATATAGTCTGCTTGTTGATGGGGGTGGTAAGACATGTTTAATAATGGATGTTGCAGAGATTGTGAAACTAGTTACTGTCTGCTGATAAGTTTTTTCTCTGATATGAGAAATTCAATTGAATACTTAGTGTTCAAATAGCAAAACAGTATTCAGTGTACTGCATGATTATGGAGGAAAAATGTCTTTTAGTAAGGCTGATGTAATTGTGTTGGGGATGAGACAAGATGATAATTCATATTTTCTGCATATATTAATGTCCTTTAACAAAAGTTCAATTGTCTGCTTGAAATTTATATCTTATTGAGCTGAAACAAGATGATGCAATTCATATTATGCATAATCAATGGAGTAAAATTGTACTTGAACAAAGCTTCTCTAACAGTATATGATATGGGAAATTCAATAGTCTGCTTGAAGTTTATATCTCATTGGCTAAGGAAGATGATAATACACAGTGTCTCTTGATAGTGAACAACTGTCCTTTAATAAGGCTTCTCTGATATGTCAGCTTAAAGTTTATAGCTTGTTACATTGGTCTGAGCAAAGATGATACTAATATATAGTGTTTCTTGATAGAGAAAAAATGTCTTTTAATAGACATGGCTAGGCTTAATAATCTTCATAAAAGAAATTCAACTGTCTGCTTGAAATTTATATTCGTCTTCAGTATATCTTACTGAGCTGGGACATATACTATTCAATGATATCCCAAGATTAAGAATTCAAGTGTCTGCAAAAACCTATACATCTTGCTGGGGAGGGAACATAAAATTTAAGACTCTGCATAATGATGAGAATTAATGCTTCTAAATGGTATCTCAAATGCCCTCTAAATGGTATCTCAAGATTGGAAAGTTCACGTTCTGCTTAAAAAACTGTTCATGTTGGCTGGGACAGTGTGGTTATGCATATATACTGAGTAATGTCCCACAGTTTATGCCTAAACTATATTATGTTGGGCTGGGACAGCACAATTATCCAATGATATGCATAGATATGCTTTGAGCAAGGTGCTGAACAAGTCCCTAATTAAAAGATTCAAGCTTCTGCATAAACTAGATGTTGATGCATATTGATGGGCTCACGAAATGATGTCCTAAGATTGCGAAATTAAGTACATTTCTTAAACTTGGTATCTTGCTGGAATGGGACGTATATAACACTAAAGAGCTCATGCATAAAGTCTATAGTTTGTTGGGTTTGATACAATAAAATTCAGTGTTCTGCATGTTGATAGAGGAAAAAAGTATTTTACTAAGGCTTATGTGATGATGTTCATCTTGAAAATTCAATTGTCTGCTTAAAGTAGATACATATCTTGTTGGGTTGGGACAAGATGATAAAGTTCATATTCTGCATATCAATGGAGTAAAAATGTCCTTTTATAAGGCTTCTCTAGTAATGTTAATATGGGAAATTCAATTGTCTGGTTGAAGTTTATATCTTGTTGGGCTGAGCAAGATGATAGTCTCTTGATAGAGAACAAATGTCCTTTAATAATGGTGTCTCTTGATAGAGAACAAATGCCGTTTAATAAGACATGTATTTACAATGTGTTCATATGAGAAATTCAATCCTCTGCTTCCAGCTTATATGTGTCTTCAGTTATAGTATGATGTCCCACGATTGAAATAATTCGAGTGCCTGCAAAAGTCTATAGAACTTGCTGGGTTGGGAACATAATTCAATATTCTGCACAATGATGATGGGAAATTATGCCTTTCAATGGTGGTATCCCAAGATTTGAAAGTTAATGTTCATGCTTCAAAAATTGTTCATGATGGCTGGGACAGTGTGGTTATATATACAGTGAGGTTCTAAAGTTTCTGAAATTCAAGTTTCTGTATAAACTATTGATATTGTTAGGCTGGAACAACATGAGAAAGCACTCAAAAATGTCCCACTGTTCTTGAAGTTACAGTTATGCCTAAACTAGATATTGTTGGGCTAGGATTGGGACAGCACAATAAACTATTCAATCTTATGCACCAGGTCTGCTTTTTGCAAAGTGTCTAGTAATGTCCCAAGTTTGGCTGGGGAAACATGATAATCTATTCAATATTCTGCTTATTGATGAGAATAGAGATCCCTTTCAAATAGAGATCCCTTTATTGAAAAAATTCAAGATTCTGCATAAACAAGAAATTGATGGACTGGGAAAACATGGTAAAGTATTCAAATTTCGGCATATTGATGAGCTTAAGGAATATTGTCTTAAGTTTGTGAATTTCAATACGTTGAGTAAACTGTATGTATCTTACTGGCATGGAAAATCCAAGCTGTCTACATAATAAACTCTATAGTTTGATGATTCATTCTTCTGCATATGATGGGAAAACCAATTTTGCCTGAAGTGAGGCTTAATGTCGAGTAATATCTCAAGAATAAGAAGTTTAATCCTCTTGCTGGGCTGGGACAACAAGATCAGTAATATTCAATCTTCTGCATTTTTATGGGAGCACAATAGTCCGTGATTAACAAGACTTGTCAAATAATGTTCCTTTGCCCCTGCCTATGATATATAATAAGGCTTGTTGAACGATGTTTCAAGATTGGGCGAAAATTCAGTATTCTGCATAAGCTATGTGTCTTAATGAGCTGGGATAGCATGATATGTAATATATCTTCTGCTTAGATCCCCCTTGTCAATTATGTCTCAAGGTCAGAAAACTAAGTTTCTGCACAAACGTTGTATCTTGTTGAGCTGGTGGGAGTGAGACAGTATGATATATTTCATTTCTCTGCTTAACAATAGTGTCAGTGTGACATATTCTATCCTCTGCTTGAATAAAGTATGATATACATATTCAATTCTCTGCTTAACTATGCCTTTGAAAAGGCTTGTAGAACAATGGTCAAAGATTAGGGAAATTCAAATTTCTGCAGAAACTCTATATGTCTCTTAGATCTTGTTGAGCTAGGACAACTTGGTTCTACACAAACTATGAATCTTGATCATCGTCTTCTTTGAAACCAAAGGTAATGCCTACAAATAACAATTCATTTATTAAAGTTTCAAGCCTTTGATCTTTCTAAGCAAAGCACAAGTATATGATTCTTTTATTACAGGTATGATTGGAGCTTCCGCAGTGCACAGCATCTTCAACATTCCTATTTGCAAGCAAGTAGCTACAAGCTGTATCCTAAGTTTGCCGCATGCACAGTGTCTAGAATCTTCAGAAAACCAAAGCTTTGGTTTCTTTCCAAGGTAGTATGCTTCTCTCTTTCTAAGGTTTGAGTTAAACACTGCATTTTTTCAACAGACTAAATACATCTAATATTGCTAACACTAATACAAAGATAAACGCATATACACGAAGGTACACATACACTTAAACGTAAACACTAATGCTCTCACAAACAAAAGCACAAACACGAACTATGTCAATTCTAAAAACTTTAAAATACAACACAAACGCAAACGTTTCTCAGAATACAAATGTGAGACAAACGCAAACGTAAAATGCCGCTAGAACCTAAATAAGGCACGCTGGAGAAAAATTCCATGAACGTAACATATTAAAAAAGAAATGCAGAAGGAAATGTCAGAAGTGGGATTTGAACCCACGCCCTCTTACGAAGACCAGAACTTGAGTCTGGCGCCTTAGACCACTCGGCCATCCTGACCATGTGGTTATTAGGATCATTTAAAGCTATAGAGTAGCACAACACAGTTGTTACATTGTTAATGCTTCAATTGCAATTTTTTTTCTCATTTTTTTCGAGAAAGTAACAAAACATCACTGATTGAACAGTTTCCTAACAGCCTAAACAAAGCTATTTGGTACCAAAACCAATGGAAAACAAAAAAAGCCGAGAGTTACATTTCTTTTATCTTGTGAACTTAACAAAGAAGATCATTCACGCAATTACATCCTTCGATATCGTCTCAGTCCCTCCCCATTTCTTCATTCGTTCCATCGTCTCCTCCACCTGTTCATCACATTTCATTTGTTTACATTTATGTTTTTAAGTCAATCGATCTCAAGCACACCAAACACATGATCTCCATGAACGGCTCTTACCTCTTTATTCCAGTTTGTCTTGTACAGAACAATCAGCAGTAACAACGTTTGAAGCGCTGTCCCAGCTATCATTCCAGACCAAAGTCCCTGAAAACATTGTCATATATAAGCTTCACGATTTACTGACTTATAATAACTCATTTCACTAGATCATGCCATTCTCTTACCATCACTCCAAAGTTTGCTTTGTAACCAAGAAGATATCCAAAGGGTAGGCCGAAAACGTAGTAACAGCCCAAGTTGATATAAGCCACTAAGCCTTGCCAACCACCTCCAACAGCCACACCTAATAACATTAACAAACCGGGACTGTTATACAATCTGATGAGACCTCCACTTTGGTTTAAGATGGACATGAGGTTTGTACCCGAAATAACCGGCTGCACGCTGTTTAGAATCATGGTTATACCAAGAAGATAAGCTAGCTTAGACACTGCACGTTGGATTACTTCGCTGCTTGTGAAGATGACGGCAAAATGGTCTCTGGCTATGATGATAGCCACCATAAAGACAAGACCGATGAGGAGAGACTCTAAGACGGTGACATAGACAGAGTATTTAGCTGCTCGTGGACGGCCTAGGCCAAGCTCATTGGAAACACGGACACTAATAGTACACAAACACAAGACACATGAGTTTATAATTTGAATTGTCATGAGCTGAACAAAAGACTAAACAAAGGTTCTGAGATTGAGATGATACCTTATAGCAGCGTTTATTCCGATGAACAACATGGCCTCCAAGCCGTTGACATTCATGCTGAAATGTAAAATCCAAAGCACAAAAGACTCAGATACAAGTTTTCCAAGGTCTTTGAAGTAAATGTTGCTGAGAAACTCTTACCATATAGAAAGGGAATCAACAGCGATAACAGCATTGTCAAGGCGGCCAGTAAGGACGATGATACTCATCATATACCAGATTTCAAGACAGAGCATAACAGCGGATGCAATGGAGAGTCTGACAAATGCCCAAATCTCTTTAAAAGCCAACCAAGACAAACCAGTCCAGCCTTCATTACACCAACCAATCACATAAACGATCTGAGCAATTGCTGATCCCCAGTTTGTAATATTAAAGGCCAAAGCAGCACCGTTTGTTCCCCAACCTAACACGATAATAAAGAGCCAGAGCATACCAACGTGTAGGACAAGAGCCACAAATCCAATCCAAGCAATAGCGACAACTTTGCTCTGCGCTTGAAGGAACTTGGAGGTGGGGAAATTGAAGGCGAGTGAGAAGAGTTGAGGGATGGTTAGAAGGGTGAATTGCCCAGCTGGAACCGCAATCTCCTCGGCTTGACCGAGTAGTCTCAGAACAGGCGTGGCGAAAATGTAAAGAGGAAGGAGTAAGATGCAGGAAACGAACAGGATAATCCAAGATCTCTGCATATAAACGCCTAACATATTGACTTGACCAGCTCCATATGCTTGGCCACAGAGTGTTTCAAGTGCACTTCCCATACCAAGCTGCAAGCCAAATATTAATCTTTAGTTCCTCTGAATAATTCTTAACACTAATTAACCCCCAAAAGCTCATTTGACAATTGCATATGCCAGATCTTGCTTTCTTTTTAAAAAGTGGATTAACGCAAGAATACACGTAAAGTAGTATATATAGTGAAAAAGAGATGGTTGAAAGAGTGAGGGAGAAGAAATGGTACCAAGAAACCGAAGGAGAAGGTGCCGATGACGGAGAGAGAGATAGAGACGGCGGAGAGCTCAACCTCGCCGATATGGCCAACAAAGATATTAGTGATGGAGCTAACGCCGTACTGGCAGATGATGTTGAACCCGACAGGAGCAGCTATCATCCACATCTTAGCCGACTCCGTAGACAGAACTCGCTTCACATCGGTCCAGCTCCTCGCTGGAGCGTAATCATCTTCTACTTGGCCACCGTGCGTAAGCAACGGCGTCGTCGGATCCATCTCTTCTCCAAACGCAACTCACTACTTCTCTCTCTGGTTCAGAGAGTCAAGGTTAGTTGCCGACTTATGTGTTGGTTTATATAACAAACCGTTGAATCATGAATCATGCACTTTTCTCTCTATGAAAACAAAAAAAGAAGAAGATCTCGTGGAAACTAATAATATTAAAATTACCCTCGTGGAAGCCAATAATTACATATTAAAAATCCTTAAAATATTACTGTTTTATAGACAATGAATGTTCACCATGCAATAGACCACAAGTCTGACTAAAAATTTTATACCAAAAAAACAGTATGACTAAAATTTCTAGTCAATATTACATTTTTAGAAAAGAAATGAAATCTAATGTATTGGTTTTGCTTATGTCATGTTGATTAATTTAGTAACGTAACGCATCTATTTTAATATATTCTGGAATTTAATACTTATGTCTATTATCCCATTTTGTTTGTAGTAAATGTTTGTTACTTTTTTTTTACGTTTTATCTGAGGACGAGTAGAGAAAGAGAGATAAAGGTTAGGTGTGGGTGAGGCTCACTAACCGATGGTTCATGAGACACCACGTTGACATGTCAAAGAAAGAACCATAAATATATGATTCGAAGCATCCAAATGGACTTAAAAAGAGATTTTACTACTCTTCCGGACATGAAGACGCCGTGCATCTCTTAAATGCTCTTCCTCTTCCTTCTAAAGATATGAGTTTGGTAGAGACAAAATCACGTGTTGTTTAAAAAAAAAACAAAAAAGGACAAAATCACATGAAAATTTTAATTACTTTTTTTTTCTATATAACGAATGTTTTCATGGTATTAAATTACATATGAGAGAAGCACAAGTGGGCTAGTGGTTCTCACCTCTGTTGCCTTCTCACCAGATTCGGGTTCGAATCTGATCCCTCTCAAAGAGAGACGTATAATTTGTAACGATGACAAAAAAAAAAAAAAAAAAATTACATATGCAAGAAAAAAAAAAAAAGGTGCATGGTATTAATAAATGTAATATTAAAAAATGAGGTATTTGATCAAGTAACATAATTATCAGTGAACACAATGGTCAAACCACTTTACTCTTGTCACTTATATATCTACTGGCTAATTAATTAACTCTATTTTTGGTCAAATATTATTCCTAAACTATATATGTTTTATAGAAAAGAGGTACAACTACCGAACACTGTTGGAGAATTAGGAAAAGATAAGATGGAAAGTTTTTCATAATCAACAAGAAAGGATAAGGCACTGCAGTCAAGAAAGATGAAGAAAATTCTACATATGATGATCCTAGTGATGATGATACTGATTGTATCTACTATCTCTAGTAAGTGGTCAAGAAGCCAATAAAATATTAAGTTAGGAAAATTGCTTAATCCAACTAAGTTCAGATAAAAATGGAAAATTAGGTGTTAGAAGAGGAAGCTCTCGTTTCCAAAAATAGGTGGTTCCGTTTAGTGATTCGCAAGGCTTCTAGAAGCCAACATAATAATAGAAAAAGGTGAGTTAGGTTACGTATGTTGATGAAATTATATGTACTATAAGGTAGAAGAGTCGGAGACGAGACATCTACAATTGCGTTTACACGGAAACTAGAAACGGTCCAACTGGTCCAGGCTCTCATTGTTTTTAATTTGTTTGTTTGTCTTCGTCCTTTTGTATTTATTTTCCCCTGCTCCCTCATTTAAAACCTTTGTCATCAACCTATATAGAGAAGAGAGGATGATGACATTTTCCTGCTATGTCAAGAAAAAGAGAATGATCTTCGGCATGTCAACTAAGAACAATTGGGTCGCCAGTAACGACCGGGCCATATAATATTTGCGTCATAAGAAACGCTTGTGAATTGTGATGATACCAAAACAGAACACTACTATGAATATTTTTGGGTAACCAAAAAAATTTCGAACCCAAGCAAACATAATATTTGTGTCATCAGAATCTTATTATTTGTTTGGGTCTAATCAAATTTAATGATATCGAAAAGCCGCTAGATGTCACGTTAAAATACTAAAAACATACTCTGTGGACATGAGAAACTATCGACGAGGTTTTATGCTAGCCAGTCATGTTGTTGTTAATTTGTTATGCCCACAACTAGATCACCATCACATTTATCTCACACCACTGACCACCCAAGTCACTATTACAGATAAAGGACATTCTTTACCACTCACCACTTGTAGAGTTCAAAGTTCAAACATAAAACAAGAAGAAAGAGTTGTGGCTTATTGGGCTTCAATAGTTATTAATATTAATATGTTTCATAAATGGGCCGAGGTGTTCCAAACGAACTCAGATCAGTTATTTGATCTTGGCAAAGAAGTTTCACACTGGACTGAATGTGATTTAACACATATGGTTGGTTTGTTTAGGGCTTTCTTCCGATAAGAATGTTTTTGCACTTGCATTCCATGCAAATCCTTATTCCACAAATCTTTGGTTAGGCTTCATCGTTTTTAGGAACCGGCTAAGTATGGTTACTAAAAAAATGTACAAGATGGATGGAATCAAAGTTAACATTAGCGCCTTAACTTTTGGGGGGTTTTATAATAGAATGCTTGAGGTTGGAGCTATAGAATAATAAGGTCTCTTTCCTGGTGGATGTGATTTAGAATTTATACCCCACTTAGAGAAGCAAAAAAAATGGAATTTGCTCAATTAGTGAAAGGAATCTTCTTGATGACTCTGTAACAAAGAAGATTGGGTGTGTGTGTGTGGGGGGGGGGGGGGGGGGGGGGTTATTGCCGTGGAACAAACGTCAATAATGAAAACGTCAATTAAGAGCAAACAAATGTATCCACCAAAGCACCAAGTATATATATAGTTAAGTATAGTAGTAGACTCTAGTGGATCACATCTCTATCGTCTCTTCTCTTCTCTTTTCTCCGAGTCAAATTTCACTTTGTAGCTATTGTTTGTTGATAATTTGATGGTAATATTAATATAGTTATCTTTGTTTACATAACTTGAAACATGCACGTGATTAACCTACTCAGGCTTACTCATAAGCATTTCAAATCTCTACCTCATTATAGTCTTTTTAACACCCCAAAAAAACAAATGAGTCTTTGTCCACTTTTAAGATTACTTTCATACAGTAGTTGTCTGCCTCTGACAGTCTAAGCAGTTCAATAGTCGTATTGTATTAATAGATACTCTAACCAGTTCGGTCTAGTACAAAATTAAAGGCCAAAAAAGTGATATGCAAAAAGAGTTGAGAGAGGAAACAGCTAGAGAAAGTACAGAGAAGATAGATAGAGACTACTATCAAACTCAGAAGATAACATGACACTGAGAGAGAGGTGAGGAGCTACTCTCTAAATTTCCACGAAAGCCAATCTCTCTCCCCTTCTGTTTTGACCATTGACTTTTCCTGTTCACACACAGAGCAGCCAAAATCGAGAGTATTCCGGAATTCGTTTTTTCTTTTTTTTTTTCCAATTTTTTTGCAAAATAATAATAATTACCCAAAGAGAAAAAGCCCACAGAAGACCATTGAGCCGGCGAAAAATCGTAATATATTATTATTATCACATAGGATGAGGATGGTATTGTCGGCATATCAAGGATGATAAATACTTAAAATCAAGCACGCGAGCCTCTGCGTTGTTCATCCAAAAAAAAAAAAAGAGGTTAATATTATTATTTATTATTTTAATAGCTCTCTCTCTCTCTCTGTGTGAAGACGACGAAAGAAGAAGGAGAAGAAGATCTAGATTCGCCGCCGCCTCTCTTATCAGAGGAGATCCTTCTTCACTGCGACTGCGTTTGTTATGGAGATTGCTTTTTAGGTGACGATTACACTGCCCATACAGCCTTAATTTTTCTGGGTTAAGAAGAAGTGAGGGAAAAGATTTCTGAAGCTACGTGGATGGGTATGACAATCATTGGCAGTGTAGAGGTTAAGGCTACCATTAATACTGGTTTTCCTTGGAAAGTGGTGCCTAAAGGTAGTAGGAGTTCCACAAGGCGAGCTTCAGCCCCTGATTCTGAGCCTGATTTCAAATTTTCAGCACAAGGAGATTCGGAATCGGAAAAGGTTTTTTTTTTTTTTTCTGATTCTTTTCCCACTCTCTTCTGCTAATTCTTCAGGGCGTTTTTTTGGGTTTTCTTTATTCTAATCCTTGATTCTTACAATGATGGCAGCTTGGCGTTTCTGTTATAGGCCAGCATTTCGCAGATAGAGTAGAGCATGTTCCAATTAAGAAACGGAGGTTTATGGTTCCTCCTCCGTCACTTTTGAAAAATTCCACCCCCTGTGGTGACCATCCTGCAGGGATCAACCATATTCTCCCTGTTTCTAGGCTGAATCCTAATCTATTGGGACAAAAAACAGCAGAAATCCCCGATGATAATCCCGATTGCAGTAGTCATGACTTCTCTGCTATTAAGATACTTGCAGAAGTTGCTTGCAGTAGTGGTATGAGTAGTGATATTGCATCCTTAGTAGACGGTCAGCTTGTTGAACCTGTTAAGCATGATGATGATGCTTTGACTTTATCTGCTCATGTGGAAGGTAATGATTCATCATCTGGCACTGATGATGTCTCTGGGAATGATACTACGATTGAATCCAGTGTCAAGGTTGGGGAAGACAAGACCAAAATCATAGTGTCTCAAAAACTACTGATTGATACTTTGGGTAATGCTTCGGCTGCTGATCAGAGTGAAGAGCGTATAGTAGCATCTAGTGGTACCATAGTGGCTCAGAACATTAATGTTTCTATTTCAAATGAATCCTCAACAGAATTGCCAAAGGAAACTATGGAAGCAGGAAATAGTGTAAGTTTAGCACCTCAGAGTGAGTCTGCTACTGTGTCAGAGATTTTATCTGATGATGAGCGCACTGGGAAGGGTAAGAGCACTGAATGCCTTACAGATGATAGGTTACACTGGGATTTAAATCTTCCAACAGATGCGTGGGATCAACCTTGTGATGTAGTAGTTGATAAAGCAACCCGAAGATATTCTGATGGAGAAGTCACTGTGTCTGTTACAGAGAGTGGACACGTTGATGGTAGTAAAGACTACGCGGCAGGTCTGATTGAATCTGATGTGCACATGAATTCTCCATCACCGTCTGGGGCTAAGGCTGAAGCCTCTGCTCGAAATGGGAAAGAATGCCAATCTGGTTATGATTCCCAGTTTGAGGATGGAGAGTTGAGGGAACCATACCCTTGGGAAGAAAAAGAGGGTGATAGTGGAGATGTTGAACAAGTGGATTATGGCTCTGAGCCTGAGAATGAACGAGTCTACTCTTTGGCTGAAACTAATGAGAATAAGCTAGAGGATGTTGAGCAGAGATTCTTGCCAGAGACAAAGTGTGATTCTGGCAATGTGCGTGAAGGAAGTAGTGATGTAGAGAAGCATGTAGTGGTTTGCATGAATGATTCTCATTCTAAAGGATCTTCTCCGTCAAGGAGCTTTGGGTCAAAACCATACAAAGGGTTACCTTCACATGAAAGTATCCCAAGGAGAAGGCAAGTTAATCCTGATGAACCTATTTTCCCATTTCATTCTTTAGTTTATTCAAGTAATAGTTCTTTTGCTAATATAGTGGTTTCCCTTGTTTCAGGCCTGATAGTTATGAAGAGCCGAGTGATAGGGACCTTGGTCCCAATAAATTTATTGGAAGAGACAGATCAGAGATGCGTATGCGAAGCAGGAGTCCCGCGAGAAGACCATTTGGCGGCTGGAATACCAAGCGTCGCTTTTCCCCACCTATTTACAGAGGTGGTCCAAAAGGCTTTGGACATCCGCGTCCTAAAACCGTTGAGGAGGACCGAGGTATGATGAATGGCTTTGATCAGCCAGGTCCAGGTCCACATGGCTATGTACGTAGGCAGTTCTCTAATGGAGGATATCGCGGTCGCTTTAGACGGTTTCCAAATGGTGGCGGAAATCGGGATTTCAGAGGCGTAGATAGTCCATTCCCTCCCAGTGATGGTAATAACTATCCAAGTCGCATGCACAACAACCGAGTGCACAATAGGAGAGACAGAAGCAACTCCCCTCCTGTCTTCAGGAGATTGCATGATCCCCAATCACGGTCCAGGTCCAGAAGCCGTTCCCCATGCTCATGGAACAGGCGGAACAGATCTCCTCCTGGATTCAAGGGGGATGAAAACAGGATGGAGAGAGTGAGGTTGCCGTCTCAGAAACGTTTTCCACTGGATCAAGAGATGGGATTCCTGTCGCCGCCAAGAAACCAGCGAAACTCAAGGTTTTTCGATGGGAGAAATGATGATGGTGGTGGGGAGAATGATCACAACAACTTGAGAGGAAGAAAATCACCGCCAGGAAGAATTTTTAGACGACAGCAGAGATTTGACAGTATGAGAAGGGTGAATTCGGAAAACAATCACTTCAGACCATTCATGCGCCATAATAATAACAATAGAAAGTTCGTTGATGGTGAGGGAAGTCGAGGAGGCGGGTGTAAATATGAGGGAGCAGAGGAGGAGAAGAATGGGAACATGTATGAGATGGTGCACCGGCCTCTTCATCATCCTCGGCGTTTGGAGGCAATGGGAGAAGACAGTGATAACATCCGACGGTTCAGATTAAATGCAGAACAACAACAACAACACTCTGTTGTTTCCATAAACAATGGAGCGTCATAACAAATAAGATGTAACACTTTTGGGTTTTGGTAGATTCTCTTTTCCAACTGATCCAGTCAGTGAAGAAAAGCTCTATTTCGCTTAAGTTCTTCATTCACAATAAACGATATGACACATACATGATCCATCTTTTGTGATGTAATTGCAAGAACAAGGTAGTCCAATTTCCTTACTACAGAGTACAGACCCCAAAAATTAAAAGCTGATTTTAGTTTAGTACACATAGTCATCTGTCTCTGGCTTTTGGATTTATGAATGAAACAAACGTGTAGAGTTGATACCAGAAACTGGCGGACTGTGTCAAACAAATATTTTATTGAGCTGATGCATTTAAAACTGATAATAATTATTCAGAAAATGCTACAGAGAGCCATTTCTTCAACACCTGTATTCTCTAGAATGTTAGCAAACGGACAGATTCACAAATTAGTTTCTTTTATATAAATATTATGTACACCATGTGGAGTGAATATATATTCATAGTGTATACGTGCAATAATATACATTTCAAACAAGAGCATGGTTGTAGTCATGGTAATGGAATGTCTTGTAGATGAAGTGTGATAGCCACTTGGAAGCAGCAAAACTCAAAACAGCCGCCACAAGCACTGCAATTCTTGCTACCTTTGACAATGTGGTCTGGTTCATCACGGCCATAACTCCGATCATAGCAACTGATGCGATTTGTAAGATCACCTCTAGCGCATTGAGATATTTGTGAGCTTTCTTGCAGCTGCTGCAGTTCTCAACATGTGACCAATACCTGACAAAATTATATAGGCAGAACAAACACAAAACTTTTATTGTTAGGATGCCTAGAACTAGTTTTCATCAAAACTAACGAGGGAGATAAAGTCACCTGTCAAAAAGCTGTTCTCGAGGAGGCGTAGGAGGAAGAAGAGATGGATCAAACTTTCCTCTCCAATCAACTTGAGCCCCGCTATACTTGTTAAACCATCTCCTGAATGTAACGACATTAGCGTCTGATTTTGTTGGGATAAAGCAAGCTTTTTGCCAGTTTTTAGGGCCCCTCTCCAGTATCTTCCGCTCCTGCACATATACGTTACAAGATACAAATCAGTACAGTTCATTGCTCAACCTCTACTCAAACCAGTGTGTGTATAAGGTGGACTTGGAATTACTTCAACATGAAGGAGGTGCAAATCTGAGTCTAGAATAGTGTTTTGACCAATGTGGAACACCCATCTAGGAACAATCTTATCAATAAATACACCAAAATTCCTCGGGAACGTCCATATCAGCCTACTGCGACCTGGACTGACCGGAATACATATGAAGATCAAAGACAATTTTCGCTTTGATGATGCCGCCTGGATACAGAACCATATAGTTTGGTAAATATAACATGTGATTCTACACAAGAAAAGCCAGATAATGTTCATTTGCCGTAAAAATTCTATGACCTTGTCAGATGCAGCTGGTGCAGGAAACTCATTTTCCTGCTCTGGTAGAGGGTCTGTGGAAGAGCGATACACACAAGGTGCAATAAAATTAGAATAGCCCCATTCTTGTTTTGAGAAGAACCCTTTGCTGTCTTGTTTTCTAACGTTAATTTCGAGTGGTTTTCCCCCTTCTCTGTCAATCTTCTCTGCAAAATAGTATGAAAGGTTGGTACATGGATCCAAAACATATCAGATAGACTGTTAGAAAACGCAACTTATAATTTGCCTTTTGGTTTCGGAAACCGCATTAGTCCATAATGAGCATAAGGAACATGAGCTGGATCCATGAGGTTTTCCACCAACACATCGTACCTAAAAGATTTCACAGATTTCTTGTTGAAATGATGTAAAAGACAACTGCAGCGGAGACAGAAAATGAAAAGAAAAATAAGTATTTACCCGTAAGGAATATCGCGATTCGCCATCAACTTAGTGAATGATGGATCTTCTAACTCTGGAATGTAAGGAGGCTTGTTGGTTTCGATAATGTTCTTATACTTTGGATCACTGTTTGGCCAAAACCAAATGATGTCATGCTGCACAATACTCGGATAAACAGCTACACAAGCTTGCTTGAAAGTGTGGACCTGATTTGCATTACCAAAATCATCATTGATCCAACCAAAGACTTTGACTATCTCATTGCTAAAACCAATCAAATCCAAACAAACCATCCTCAATAGTTATCAAAATCAAGGAAATGAGATAAATATGATATGTATACCGGAGGTCCATCAGGAGGAGCTTGAGGAATGAGTTTACAGTCGCCGGATCCGTTAAAGCACCATCCATGGTAGACACACTGCAACCTCCCCCATTGATCAATCCTTCCATCAGACAAAGGAGCAAGACGATGGGGACACGCGTCATCCATTACTTTCCATTGCTTCTCGTTTCTATCCCACCAAACCACCAAATCAATCCCCATAACTTTCTTCCCATGAGGAACCTTCTTGTCAAGATCGCAAACTGGCATCACCGGGTACCAATTAGCATACCAGTCGAACTTATCAGACCCGGACACGAATCCCGTCTCAGATTCCGGCGGCGAATTCGTTGGTGTAGCGGTGGATGATGTTGGTGCTGATACTGCGGTTGTAAATCGACTTGATTTGCCGCCGATGATGAGTGAATTAGGAGAAATGGGTAGTCTTGGATTGGAGAAGGAACATCTGAATCGAGGTTTAGAATTGAGGATTCGGGAAGATGGAACAGCACATGCAGCAAGAACAGCTTCCATGGCGTGTGTGGTGACAACAGGGAAGAGAGGAAAATGAAAAAGTCTTCTACTTCTCTTCTTATTACATTAGCTGGTTGATAGATTTATAGATCCAACGGTTCAGATTAATAGCTCACGATGTCGCCTTTTTTTGTCTTTGTATAACGGTTTCGTGCAGTATATCATATGTAATCGGTGAGACCATGACTTTTGTATCATCTTATTAACCTTTAATCTAACTCATCAAACGACGTCGAACCATCAATAAGTAAAGCGAGGGCATAATCGTCATTTCGTGGGATCCCCCACCACCACCACCGCACACAACCGTCTGAAATTGAGAAATCGGGAGAAGAAGATAGGTATGATTAATTTTGCCTTTTGAGCCATTTTGGAAAGTTCTAGTAGTTGGATTCGTTGAACGTAAGTGGATTTGCTACGGTTCATCTGGTTTCTTGAGCTATAAGAATCCGCGAGCTCAATTTGGTAGGAGTTCGGGTTCGTGTTTTCTGGTTAAGAGAAAATCAATGGCGGAGGTTGTTTTGCACATATACGATGTGACCAACAGTGGATCGGAGAAGACTAACAACACCATTGTTCAGATCAATCGATTCTTCAAAGACGGGATCGGTCTTGGCGGCATATTCCACAGCGCTATTCAGGTACTACTCTCTACTGCTTCTGATCTTCTTCTTTACTCTATCAGTTTACACACCCGCACATGTATGGATGATGTCTATGCTTTGTTTTTCGTTATACAAGTGGATTTGGTTTGTGTTTATGTGTATGTATGTGGAAATGAAGAAGAATTTGACGGCATGATACTTTTGATTTGACCTCCGACCTTCTAGTTTAATAGTTTATGGTAGTGTCTGATAGGTATCTGTAAGATCTTGAACTTAGTTTTCTTTTCTTCTTCTTCACCCAGGATCTCCATTCTCGGGTCTCCTAGTAATTTTGGAACCTTTTTGTGGGAGAATGGGTGCGATAAACTCATGAATGTCTCTTTGGAGAATTGCAATAATCAATGATTTCTCACGTTTTCTTCTTTGATATAGGCAAAACTAATTGTAAAAGACCACTTTCACATATGACTTAGTCATAACAATTTGGTGAACTTAGAGATTAAACCTTTGAACTATGAGGAAAGCCACACTTAATTATATAATCCAGTGATGTATCAACGATTGACTTTAGGTTTACTCTTAATTCTGTAGCTTAGGCCTGTATGAGCATATGCAATTTTTTGTCTTCTTGTCATGGTTTTTAATTTCTTGTACATTTTTAGATTGACTGTATATACGCAAGGAAGAGTAATTAGCTGACGTCTTGTGTGAATTTGTGCAGGTATATGGTAATGATGAATGGTCTTACGGGTATTGTGAACAAGGAACTGGTGTATTCAGCTGTCCTAGTGGCAAGAATCCTATGTACACATATCGTGAGAAAATTGTTCTCGGGAAGACAGATTGCACAATCTTCATGGTAAATCAGATGTTGCGTGAGCTCAGTAGGGAATGGCCAGGACACACTTATGATTTGCTGTCAAAAAATTGCAATCACTTCTGCGATGTACTCTGTGACAGGCTTGGTGTGCCAAAGATCCCAGGTAAAGCCATAGTTTGGGAATCAGAGTGTGTGTGTTTTGTATATGTTTGTGTGAAACTGCTTGAGTTCTGTGTCTTAATAGGTTGGGTTAATCGCTTTGCTCATGCTGGCGACACAGCCTTAGAAGTGGCAGGAAACACAGCGATGCGCGTGGGTTCTCTCTCATTTTGCATTACCCATGCTGCTTCTTTCTTACACCTTAATGCCTGTGGATGTTAAATCCTTGTGAATTGGGATTTTTGCAGGTAAAGCAAGCCAAAACGGAACTTGTGTCAGCTAGTAAAGTGGCTTATCGCTTCCTTGCGAATGTTACCTCGAACATAACCAATGGTTCAAATGGCTCCAATGGATCTCCACAACCGTCGGGAACTCTCAACAATTCAGACAACGGAAACTTTAGATTGCAAGGTAGTTGGTTCAAAGGGATACTTAACACTGCCAAACCCTCCACCAGTACAGAGATAGGCAACAAAGAGGAAGATGCAAACCATCCAATCACGAATCAGAAAAAACAAAGCCGGGACTCTGATGTTCTACTATTTCAGTAGCAACTGTACTGATCCACCACAATACCAAATCGCATTCGTTTAATTGTAAATCTACCGATCAGAATGTTACTCATCTGTATTCATTACTTTGTACCACCATGGGAACCCATCTCTCTTTTTCAGCTGATTGTGTGATTTTGTTAGGAATGTATTTTTCAACATGTTGTTACCGGAAAGTATAAAGCAAGTCTGAGCATATTCATTAGCATACTTAAGTTGTTTGTTAAGAAAATCTGATAAAGGATAGCTGCAATTCAGATATGTAAAAATTTCCCAAACGTATGTAAAATAACATGGAAAGCAAAGAGAGTATCCAACAACAGAGATTAACAGC
Organism: Capsella rubella; assembly: GCF_000375325.1. Taxonomy (NCBI): domain Eukaryota; kingdom Viridiplantae; phylum Streptophyta; class Magnoliopsida; order Brassicales; family Brassicaceae; genus Capsella; species Capsella rubella. The sequence continues at coordinate 5,694,266 of NW_006238917.1, read as the reverse complement.
AGAGCATTCACACCGAAGAACACAAAGGGGTTCTGAATTAAACAACAATTCACAACTTATACCATAAGAAAGGCTTACTGTAGAAATCAAATCTGGAATCATGGCATTTTCATCCCCTGAACATCCCATTAAACACAAAGGCGTTCCCCTCAGCATTTTCAGATATCTGAAGGGATGAGACGGCCTGAGCAGCAATCAAATCAGCTGATATGCCCATGTTGTTATCCCAAGCATCCCTCGTGAACGGCGACCAGTGACTGTCTCCTAGGCCATAACCATAACCATTTGACACAAACCCAATCCCTTGAACCGCATAACTAGCACAACTTTGTCGAGGAACAAGGTTGCTTCTTTCATCTCTAAACAGATCCATCTTAAAACCCTTACCTTGGCCAATCTTGACCCGAGATGAATCATCAGAGTCTTCGCCCAGTAGGACGTGCAGAGCAACAGCCTCTGCAATAGCTGCCCCTTCTTCATCTAACCTTTGTTGCTCTTCCAATCTCTTCTGCTTCTTCTTCTCCAACTCAGCTCGAATGGCTGCAGAAGTAGCAAGAGCTTTCTCCAAACGTCTCTTCTTCTTCTCGGCTTGTTTGATACGATCAAATTCATCTTTACCATGTTTCTTCTTAGCTTTCTTAACGACTGGCTGAACTTGCTTGCACACCGTGTGATCCATTATTGCTTGCTTGCTATTAATTCTAACTAAAAAAACTGCACTAAACTTAAATTTCGTAGAGGATCACAAGAACTACACCCACTCTGGTATATAGGAATACCTCATCGTGCGGACAATACAATCCCAATAAGAAACAACAGCAGACAAGAGAAGGGAGACGTTATAAGAATTTGCAGACTTATCCTTTGGAATCATTCGTCCAACATTCCTGCACCCCTTAGACTCTCCCATTATCTGCATTTGACAATTACTTGATTAGTTTAAAGTTGCTCAATGGAGAAACACAAAAAGCCTTATGCCTAACATCAAATCTTAAAGCAGCAAAAATAGTTTCAGAATAATGGCATAAAACTTGTACAAGACAATAGCTCTAGATGCAAAATATACCAACCAAGTAAGACCATAAGGACCTAAGAAAAGGCACCAACTCCTAAAGAGGAAACATAATATCAGCCAACAACAGCCAAAGTAGGAACAAACTTGAAGAAGTCTATGTAAAAGAAGATGCGCATAGAGAGGGCCTCCATAGAAAGAGTCAATTCTACCAAAAATGTCACGACCTCTCTTAATCGTCAACATGGAACTTAACTAGAAACTAATGGATCAAAATTACACGGAAACAACCAATAGAGAGACCAGATCTGCCTCAGAAACAAACGTCAGATCAAAATTTAAAATATAATTTATATTTGAATTCTTTTAATCGACTAATAAATTAGATTTGAACCCACAATTAGCATGAATTCAGATGAAATGAAGCTGAATCGAAAGAGATTAACAAATCTATGGAAATTGAGAATAAATGGAGCAACACGAATTGGATCCAAACCTCTGCAATATGGCATAGAAGCAGCTGCCTCAAAGAACTCCTCTAGCTTAATCAGAAAGAGAAGCCAAAACGCAGAAAATAAAGATGCTGTTTGGATTCAGAAGAAACTATAGAAAAAGAGAGAGCGAGAGAGATCACAGAGTCGAGACTCGAGAGAGAGAGAGAGAGATGGAGAGATCGTATTAAAAGAGAGAGAGAGAGAGAGGGGAAGAAAGAAGGAAGACGAGGAGGAGAAGAAGAAGATAATAGTAGAAGAAACGTAGCAGCGCATCTCTAATGAAAACGAGACACGTGTCAATAAGTTTTCAATTACGACTTTGAGACTTGGCCGGTGCGACTTCGTCTACTCATGTGTGTCTTGTGAGACCCAGCATACGTAACGGAGCTGCTATATCAGCCGTTAGATTTAATGCAGCCTCTCGATTTAATATTAAAAAAAACATCGATTCAGACACAAAGTGTACAAGTGTCGTGTTACCTTACATTACAATAAAAGTTTTTAGTATTTTTACTTAATCTACATTCAAAGTTATCAGCTCGACTAAAAGATAAGTGTGATTTTATTTAGCATACATTCATACACATTCATGATTCGACCACCAAGAAATGACCATACATTTTCAATTTGGACACACCGAGACCGAGACCGAGAGATCCAATCCAATGATCCACCTACATCCACACCATTAGACATTAGATTGATCTTATTAAAAATCCCATACCAACTCGTATACGTGACCAAATCCGTCCATCTTCCCTCATATTTATTTACAAGACTATTATAATAAGCCCAGCAGCCCCTTACCGTTTTTAGCCCACCAACTTATTTTTGACCTCTAATCGTTGTAGTGTATTCTTTTTTCATATAAAACCTCTATAAATTAATACTCGATAAATTAATATTTTTATTAATAAATTTTTTCGGTTCCAAGTTCGGACCAGTGTAATTTTAGACATATTTCGATAAAATAATAAAATAATAATATTTTTGAAAATCCTTTGTAAACATATAGTCCCATCAATATTATAAATTAATAATTAGGTAAAATTTTCAAAATATATGTATATATAGACACATAAGTTTTTGTTTGAGTTTATTTTTAAATATTTTTTTGAAAAACTTTTCAAATTAGGAAAATCTCTCTATAAATTAATAATTATTAATTTATTGATAAATTAAAATTTCTATAAGTTAATAGATTTTCATGGTCCCAACATTATTAATTTATAGAGGTTTTACTGTGGTTTGATGTAATTTATAGAAGTTTAGTTCATTGTGTTACATTATTATTTTTTTGGTTTTAATCTATATTAACATTTTTGAAGTACCTTTTGTGTTCTACCCTCTTAGTTATACTTATTTAAAAAGTTATTTACAAAGTTAGTCCTTAAAATATTGCACCAAAAAACAATAAAAAATATATGGCAAAACAAAATCGATTACTCAACAAATATAGGAATATACCTTAACAATCGAGAAATCATTTAGGTTCCTAAAATATCTCTACTAATTTGGTTAATAATTTCCTAAACCATGAAATCGGATCTTTCTTAATCTTTTGAGTCATTATTACTTCCAAATATTCTAAAATTTAAACCATTTTCCATATTTTCCTAAACTTTTTTGAGATTTTATTGTTACCAATCACAAACCCTAAAAAATGTTGTCGCCTCCTATAAATAATACTAGGTTCGGACCCGCGCTACAGCGCGGGGGAAATAATTACAATATATAATTTTTAAAGGATTAGAATGTTACATTTTAATGTTGTTAGAGTGCAGTCGATTATGGTAAATCATATATTTGTATAATAAATTTAAATAAAATAATAAAGGAAAAAGCGAGTAAATAATCATATACTAAGTTTTGATACAATTAAAAAAACAGTGAAAATTTAACAGCACGAAATAATATTTTTCGATAAATTATTCATTTTGACCATTTTTGTAGTAAAAGTAGGAATATACGTAAAAATTACATATTTACAATATATTTTTTGAAAGTCCAACCCGTAACAGAATTCATTTCGTAAAAAACATTATTCGTAACTTGTTTTATCATTATAATTGTGATTTTAGCAAACTACCCGTGAATTATCTAAAATTTACATAGTTTGATATATAATATATTTTATCAATAAAAATTATGTCTCCAAAATTACATTTATGTCTTCAAAAAAATATTTCAATATTTTAAATTCTAATAGTTTTATATATTTGAACCTTTTATTTATAATATTTTGAAACTATTTGAAATTTTAAATATGCTCATGTAACAATGGTTTTAATATTGGTCATACTTATATTGATTTTAAACCATTGTCTAAAATATTTAACCGAGTGTAGCTGAGTATTATATGTCCGTTTTGAAAAATTCAAATTGCAACATATGCAAAAAAAAAGTTAAATTTTTATTAAATATTTATATTATATAGTATAATATCATAAATTAAAAATAATATCAAATAAAAGTGAAAGAAGAATAATATTTTTTAAATAGATTGTATTAAATTAGTTAGAGAAATATTAGTAAATCCTATAATTAGTTATGGAAATAATACAATCCTAAAATTAGATTTGGAAAGTATCCGGTGTATGTATCCAAACCCATTAGTCTATCCAACTTTAAAAGATCCAATTACAAATTTCGGATAATTTTTTGAAATTGACCCGACCCGGAAGCATTTTTTGTACTTCTCTTTTACTAATATAGGGATTCATTCTATTAGTTTCATTTTATATCAAACACAAAACTCATGCTTCTATTGATTTACAATACCACAATAACATACAATCTCAAATTTATTCACGGTATATGGCAGTACATACAATTGCCAAAGTTGTCAAACACTGATTTAAAAATGATTCATGAGATACATATTTTTTTTACCACAAAATGAGATATATATATATATATATATATATATATATATATATATTTAAACTTTCATTAGGTTTACTTTCTATCTATTTATTTATGGTACATATTTTTAATTATAAAATTAGACAGTTAAATAATGATCAAATCTACTGAAACAAAAAAAAAAACAAATATAGTTGAAGTTTTTAACTAATAATCAGTGATCCATCCTACACAGCGTGTTAAATCCTAACAAAACTATAATAATTACTAGAAAAATACATATAGAGAAATCACCATATTGTTAACACCATCAATATATTAGTACATGCGCCATTTTAAATTAGTTGATTCAGTTATCATGATCGATTATAATTGTGTAAGAGGAAAATTTATCCCATGTTATACAGCGGGTTACATCCTAATTTATTATATTTTTCTAATCGATATTTCACGTATAGCTTATATTTCTTTTAAAAACAAGTTATATTGCAGTATATCGCCTAATTTTAACATAAATTTATAATTATAAAAAATTAAATATTAAATAAACCAAAAAAATTACAAACTAAAATTTTCAACTTTAAGTGTATAAAATAATCCCGCGGTGTACTGCGGGTTAAAATCTAGTATATTTTCATAAGGATACACCCCACTTAATGAAAATTCTGAGCGCTTGTATTTAAAATGATTAAAGAGATGTTAAAAGAGAGAAGTTGTAAAAGGTAGGTTGACAGGTTGTTTGTTAATCTCAATTGTGACCGACGTTTATAGTTTAATGATTTTGTATTTTTAGTCGTGTCACTAGTCTGAATGCTAATTACGGATTTGTGCGTGCTTTAAGTCGTAAACAACGAATTCACACAAAGGAACACGTAAAGTAGCAATTCCGCAGGAAAGGCAAGGGTACTTGAGTCATTCCCCTATCACCACCACCACCGCCGCACGCACCAGTTTCTTCAGCCTGAAATGAAGAAATCGGGACAAGAGAAGAAGATAAAGTTAAAACTTAATTTTGCTTTTTGAGTCACTTTTGGGAAGATCTAGTTGTTGGATTCGTTGAACGCAAGTGGATTTGGTACGATTCATCTGGTTTCTTGAGTTATTGATAGAATCCGCGAGCTCGATTTTGGTAGGATTTAGGGTTCGTGTTTTCTGGTTAAGAGAGAGAGAGAGAGAGAGAGAGAATCAATGGCGGAGGTTGTTTTGCACATATACGATGTGACCAACAGTGGATCGGAGAAGACTAACAACACCATTGTTCAGATCAATCGGTTCTTCAAAGACGGGATCGGTCTTGGCGGCATATTCCACAGCGCTATTCAGGTACTACTTTCTACTGATCTTCGTATCTATGTATCGATGATGACTCTTCTTGGTTTTGTTTACATGAGTGGATCTGGTTTGTCTTTGTGTCATTGTGTGTGTGTGTAGTATGTATGTATGTGCAAATGGAGAATTTAACAACATTTTGTGCAAACGATGCATTATATTTTTGGGTTGATCTCTCTTGTGAGGTTTCTAGTTCAATGGTTTATGGTCCTACAGGTCTCGAGTAAGATCTGGAGATTATGTTCCATTTTCTTCTCTCCACCACGGATCTTGTGTTTCCTTAGTACATAGACTTTTGGTAACTTTTAGGATTAATGATTGCGATATGTTGACAAAGGGATCTCTTGAGACTTGACAAATTCAATGATGGCTTACGTTTTACTTCAATTCATCTTTTGACTTGGACAAATATAACTGCAAAGCGCACTTTCCCATTTGAGTCTTGACAGTTTGGTGTTTACTAAATCCACGAAACTACCACTGCTTGACTTTAGGTTTCCAAGTTCTCTGTCTTAGGTCTGGATAAGTATATAACATTGGATTGTTATTCTTCATGGTTTTGTTATTGTTCATGTGCCTTTTGGATGATTATATTGACTGCCATCTCTGATGAATTTGTGCAGGTATACGGAGATGATGAGTGGTCTTACGGTTATTGTGAGCAAGGAACTGGTGTATTCAGCTGTCCCAGTGGCAAGAACCCTATGTACACATATCGTGAGAAAATTGTTCTTGGGAAGACAGATTGCACTATCTTCATGGTAAATCAGATGTTGCGTGAGCTCAGCAGGGAATGGCCAGGACACACTTATGATTTGTTGTCCAAAAATTGCAATCACTTCTGCGATATACTCTGTGACCGGCTTGGTGTGCCAAAGATCCCAGGTAAAGCTATTTTTTGGTAATCAAATTGTGTGAGTGTGTGTTGTTGGCCTTCAAGACTTACGTGACTGCTGGGGTTTTGTCTCTTAACAGGTTGGGTGAATCGTTTTGCCAATGCTGGTGACACAGCCTTGGAAGTGGCAGGAAACACGGCAATGCGGGTGGGTTCTCTTTCTGTCTTTCATTTTACTTATCTGGAACCTAAATGCAACATTATGGGTGCTCAAATCTTCTAAACTGGGAATTTGCAGATGAAGCAAGCCAAAACAGAACTTGTGTCAGCTAGTAAAGTGGCTTATCGCTTCCTCTCAAATGTTACCTCGAATGTGACCAATGGGTCCAATGGCTCTCCACAACGTACAGGAACTCTCAACAATTCAGATAATGGGAACTTCAAATTGCAAGGTAGTTGGTTCAAAGGCATACTTAACACTGCCAAACCCTCCACAAGTACAGAGATAGGGAACAAAGATGAGGATGCAAATCATGCAATCACCAATCAGAAAAAACAAAGCCGCGACTCTGATGTTCTACTGTTTCAGTAGCTTCCGTACCTATCCACCACAATGCATATGGTTAACTGTATATCCACCAGTCCAAAAGTTACATGCACTATTGTCCTGATCTGTATCTTTTACTTTGTATCAACGTTGGATCCCAACATTTTTCCAGATTTCTAGCTCAGCGTGTGCTTTTGTTAAGATCTTACTCAACATGTTATTACTGGCAAGTCTTGAGTCTTGACATATTCATTCGATCAAAAGGTTTATTAGTCTTAATACACTATAAATTGTGATTGAATCTAGATAGTGACAGAGATTAAAAATGTATTTTCTGTATACAACTTAGAACGCACTTATTACAGACAGAGAAAGCAGAAGATACTTTTTCAGCTGGTCTAACATCAAATAATTTTCACACCAAAAGGGTTTTTCTAGATTACAGAAAAAGTTGCTGTAGTGATGAAACAGCCTGAGCCGCAATCAAATCCGCAGAGATTCCCATGTTGTTATCACAAACATCCTTCATGAAAGGCTTATATGACACATTTGACACTGACCAGTTACTATCTCCTAGTCCATAACCGTTTGACACAAACCCAATCCCTTGAACCGCATAGCTAGCACATCTTTGATGAGGAGGAGCATAGCTGGTCCATTCATCTCTAAACAGATCCATCTTGAAACCCTTGTCTTTACTAAGCATGGCTCGAGGAGACGAATCATCGGAATCTTCTCCCAATAGGACGTGAAGACAACAGCCTCTGCAATAGCAGCCCCTTCTTCATCTAACCTTTGTTGTTCTTCCAATCTCTTTTGCTTCTTCTTCTCCAGCTCAGCTCGAATGGCTGCAGAAGTAGCAAGTGCTTTCTCCAGACGCCTCTTTTTCTTCTCAGCTTGTTTGACACGATCAAATTCATCTTTACCATGTTTCTTCTTCACTTTCTTAATGACTGGCTGAACTTGTTTGCACACCGTACGATCCATATTTGCTTGCTTTACATCTATAACTCTATAATCTTAACTAACTAAATGCATCTAGAGGATTTCAAGAACTACAGCCACTCTGGTTGGTATACAGGAATACCGCATTGTGCGGGTTACACAGTCCCAAATAAAAACAACTGGAGACAACTGAAGGGAGAGGTTATAAGAAGAATTTGCAGACTTATCATTTGGAATCATTACTCCTCCTTCCCCACACCCCGTAGACACTACCATTTTCTGCAGTGACGATCACTAGATTAGCTTAAAGTTGCAAAGGAGAAACACAGAAGCCTATATGCAAAACATCAATCCTAAAGCAACAGCCAAAAAAAAAATATAGCATTAAAACTTGTAGAAGCTAACACTAACAATGTAGATGCAAAACATGCCACTTTATTCAAGGTAGCATATTCACGAACAACCCAAGATAAGATATATCACACAAGCTAAAACCTCAAGAAGCATCAGTTGGACCAAATTTAGAGTGCGTAAGAGTGGCTGAGAATTTAAGTAAAGGATGAAAATACAAGGCAATCAATAGACAGAGACCAGATCTTCCTAAGAAAACACATGTTGCACCATAGTTCAATCGTCTTACTAGGCTTAAACCCCATAATTAAGCATTAAAAATCTGAGGAGCAAATGAAAACAAGCAAAAATAGATATAACTTTGACAAAAAGTACAGATACAAAGAGCAGAGGATAGATTCAAGAAATTGGATCCAAGACCTCTACAACATGGCATAGAAGCAGCTGCCTCAAAAGAACACTCCACTAATTCAATTGGATCATACAGAGAGATGTACTTAGCTTTCTGGGAGATCCAGAAGAAAACTAGAACTTCTCATAGAGTTGATGTTACCTATCATCTAATCATAAAAAGGCACGTGGCAAATGATGTTTAATAGGCAAATTTTACTAAAAGCAATTAAGGTCGGTCCAAGTGGTGTGTAACTAAACAAAACTATTAGCAACAGTAACAACAATCTTTAGAATTCTGAATGATGGATATGCATAGCTAGTGAGCACAACAGCAGTAGCTTTTGTTCGACTGAGAGATTTCTTTCGATCCCAACTTTGAAACACACAAATGAATCCACACACAGCGTTTTCAAGATTAGTAGTAGTAGCAGTGCTCGGGGGGCTTTTCAAACGAGTCTTCGTCTTTTCCACATGCGCAAGTTATTTTCTTGTATACTTTTGATTTTTCAATGGATTTAAAGCTTCAAGTGTCGTCGCTAAGACACGTAGCAAAATGGGACACCTTAATCTTCTATTATATGCCATTTGGAAATGGACATTCTACAAAACGCGTGAGAGTTTTAAAAAAAAATAAGTTTATAAAAAAAAAAGAACATAAATCACAAATAATCATATCATTTTGGTTAGGTCAAAAATAATAATAATCGTCACTTTGGTTGGTGGAGTGGCCACAAATTGCTAGCATTCGTCCACGAATGAATCTTGACTTTCTTACAAGATTAATATAAAACACAAAGAATCAATTGTGTATTAGGAGAATGTGTGATAATGGACTGATTAATTTAGTGGGTTAACGGTTACTATTAGAGCTTTCGTCAAAAAGCGTACCGAACTTCCTATTTTGTGTAGTGAATAGAAGAAACTGAAAGCTATTTGATCAACTCACCTTTCTATTGCACTTTTGTGTCGTTATCTAATTATGCCTCCACGGCCACGCCACCTCATCCTCTCTCCCACTTCTTCAATAACTCAATAGTTTATAAAAAAAAAAAAAAACCAAACAAGAGTTATTATGGTGGAAAGATGACAAAAGGGTGAGAGTCGTGAGACAATTGCATATGTCTTTCGGCGACCAAACACTTTTAATTAATTCTAAAACTCTTTCTAGATAACTCTGAAAGAAACCCCAAGAAAAGAACACTAAAATGAATGTATTCATATAATTTTAATCAAGTGATCCATTTCCTTATCTCTTGGGATTATAATTGGATAGTGTCGTTGGAGTGCACATATAATAACTTCCACTTAAGAATTTGGTGAGCGCACGAGGAAATGTTGTGATGTATCCACTTATATATTAGTCTTATTTGTGATATATATTGGACGGGCACGTAACACGTAACACGTAACACGTTTAAATCCCTTTTCCTTTAAAAGTCATATCTCTTTTATGATCTCACCCGCCAAGTATGGTTTTGTATATAATGGAACTCTCGAGCTAGCCGTCCATATGTTGTTTGAGTATTAATATATATGTTAAGGCAAACCATACATCCTTTTCCTATTATCTAAAATAAGCGTTAACGTACGTACGCTTCGCAACCACTTTGTTTCATACGAAACTACTCGATCGACTCTATGGTATACATCAAGTGAATTGTTACAATCTTTATTTTTTGTTTTTTTTTTTATAATCTAGAATTATGTCCTAACACGCAACGAGTGCGTCCAACCTCCACGAGAGAAGGGGCCATACTGTGAACGTAAAAGCGTACGTAACTACATATATATATATAGTGCGAATGTTGATCTACGTGAAGAAGAAAAGTCCATAAACATCAGTCTAGGTGTTATGTCATTCTTATTTTATTTTATCAGGTAAGAAACATTTCACTTCATGAAATATAATTTTTTGCTGGTTACATACATAAATAAGCAAGCATTTTTTACTAACAGCAATAGCTTATGTGTTATAGATTATAAACACTGTACGCCAATCGTCTCAAATGAGTGCAGAATTGCAGGAAAATAAAGCGTGTCAAAATCAGAGGCTAAGTTGTATAATTAGATTAATTTTCTAGTATTAAAATCAAAATATTCATTTAAAAATCGAAATCGGCATATATGATTTATCCACATAGACCCTCATCAGATGATCATGATAGAGGAGGGACAAACACAAAAATTGGGATTTAAAAAAACTTTGTTTGATTTCTTTTTTATTTTATTTTTTTTAGAAGTCAAGAACTCGATCCGGAACCCAAGCTCTTTTTGTATGATTTGATTCTCCGACTTATCTCCTTATCTAACTCTTCATTTCCTCCAACCTCTTCCAATTCCTGCATTATCATCAATTCAAATTCATTTTTCTGAACAATATCAAGAGGATTAAGAAGAATCACAGCTAATTAAATATATAAAAAAAAACTCGCCTTAGGTCCAAGAAACAACCCATATGGTACACCATTGAATTTGTCTGTGTGATGTAGCTGCAACATAAACCATTAACACGAGACTAATAAATTACCGATAGAGAGTAACGCATTAATACAATCAAATACTAGTACAGTAGTAGTATAGTACTAGTAATTAAAGATTTCTATTTTGGGAAAGGAAGCGTTTGTATAAACGACAAGAATACGAGTGATATTAAGTAAACCTGGTGAGCGGCGGCGACCTTTCGTAAGTAAGGAACGTCGGCAATAGGACCTACGGGGAAGCGCTTGTGCACCAGACCATCGTGGACAAACATGTATGCGATCCCAAACACCGTTATTCCCAACCCCTGTTTCCAGGACGAGATCGTGAGGCAGACAACAACAACCACAACCAACATGTATGAGCTAAATTAAGCCACCAGGTCTCATTTGTGTTAATGCTGCCAAATTCGTCACTTGTCATCACTCACATGTAGCCTACTAGTATTCTATTTTTTATAAAAAAAAATATAACGTACTAATAACGAGAGAGCGACACAAAATCCTGCTACATAGATACGTTAATTAAATTCGTTTTAACGTATGATCTCAGTCCACTATTCGAGAGTAATTAAATAAAAGTGTTTCCCACTTTATCAACTATCTTAATAAACTAATTGATTACTATTAGTAATTAGTGTGATATTAAACTAATACTACACTATAGTACTAATAAACAAATAGGCCTATAACTAACCATAGAGAGAGTCAGAGATCTTGGTAGTTGTTTAAGACCAATGAGTGAGAGGGAGGGTGGGAGGACTTACGGCGCCAAAGCAGAGACCAGGAACGAGTCCTTTATTGAAGAATCCATAAGAGAGCAGCCCAATTGCTGGAACTGCGTTTACTATGGCGAACACATCGTTTAACTCAAATGCTCCTTCTCTTGGTTTGTGATGTGACTACAACACATAAAATCAAATTTAGACTGCCGGTTTGAAAACACTCCAGGGATGAGAATTAAGACTTCAAAATCTGAAAGCAAACCTCGTGCATGTTCCACAGAGAAGCATGCCATAGAGCTCTATGAGCCCATCTTGCCCAGAACTCCATACCAACCTGTTCGCATCCAAATTAATTGAACCAGAACTTGTCATGTGAATCGGGAAACAGCACAAACTGTGGGGATATATATATGAGCTTCTTTACAAGTTTTGGAACTTACAGCAGCACCAACAGAGAGAGCAAATGTACCAAACATCTCCAACATTGAGATCTCACCTCCCTGAATTTAGAAAAACAAAACGAAGTGAGATTTTTGGAATTTCGGATCGATGAGAAAAGGCGATACTGGAATTGTAAATGATATTACAAACCTCCATTTGCCAAGAGAATCTGTAGTAAACAGCCATAACGGCCATGGAAGTGATACCAAAGCTCGACATCACGGCAGCGATAAGATAAGTAAACCTCTCCGACTTCTTCCTCTCCAATTTCTCAGCCAAACGCAAAGCGAGGTACTCGGGGTCTATGGCGGTGGAGCTAGTGCTCTCCTCCGGTCGCTCATCGTTCTCAATCGGAGAGAACTGTCGCCTTTCGTCGACCACGTAACAGACCGAGAAGCCTTTAAATCGGAGAGACGGAAGGGATAAGGCAGAGGATTTCGGGAGGCGGAGGCGGAAATCGGAGGAGAAAGAGCGGAGGAGAGGTTTGAATGTAACGGCGGTTGAGAGTCCTGCCGCCATGGAAGGTGTGCTTCGTTGAGAGGACCCTATGTGAGAGGGAAAGATAGAGAAAGATGTGGTGTGGTGTAAATGGCTAAATGCAAGTGAAGGCCACAATTTTATTTATTTATTTTTGGTTTTGTAGCAAAGTATGCTCCTCGCTCTTTTTATGCCTTTTCAAAACTAGTTTTTTTCTTTTCTTTTTTTTTTTTTTTGTGGAATACCTTTTATTAAATAAAATATGCAATTACAAGTGAAGGACGGTTCAGTTTCGTGTGACTGAAATTGCCCTCAAGTATTATTTTAATCTACCCCACCCTTACTTCTTATCTAAATTACATTATTGCCCCCCTTTTTATTCTGTTCGGTTACTTTTAGGCTTATTTATTTAATTGATTTTTTTCTATAATATGATAAGTGTATTTCTTTTGATTTTTTGGTATAATAAACCAAACTACCATATTCATTTAGGAGCTCCTCATTTAGTACCTTTTTTTTTTTTTTGTTATGAATCACATTAATTTGTATATGATAATTTTCAATGTAATTTGTTTACTAAAAGTTTTAGAAATGGAAAAAGTAAGCGTATAATAAATATAGTAGATTTACTGTCTAATTTTAGTTGATCGGTTATTCTATACCTTAGTTTTTTTTTCCAGAAAGTATAAACTATTTTTTCTTGTGGAGTGTGTATATGTTGAGGACGCAACATCACTCCATGTGGGAGACTTGTGTCATGGTTGTCATAGTTCCGTGTATTGCGTGTGTAACATTTTGTTTTAGATCAGTTTCTTCGAAACGTCATTTTGTTATAGTTTTCGATACCATATAATTATGTAATTCTAGTAATATGTTTGGACTGGTCCTTCAAACGTTGGTCGAAATGGTATAAACGTAAAAGCACACAAACACAGCGATGGTGGTGAGAGATTGAGAATTGAAAAGACAAGAAAACAAAAAGTTTGGCCTTCTAAACAAGAGAACGAAAGGAACGCAACAAGTTACATCCATTTATGAGGCTGATGATACCATATGGGCTTTTTCGACGTGTCATCTTACTATTCGCTCATACATATCCTCGTAGTATCTTTGTTTTTTGGTTTTCTTTCTTATAATTTTTTTATTCTCTTTTTTTGGGACCCCAAAATGTAATACAGAAGGATACAAATCTCGACATTTGCAACTTGGGGTCATAGACCTTAAGTTACACTCTTCTGCTAAATGCTAATGTTATGAATACATGGTCCATTTAGCCTTTTAACCTTTCGCTACAACAGTATACATTCTAAGTTATCCCATGTTTAATCTTTTCATACAACGCATTGGCGCTCGATATTTGTCCCGCTCTTTGCTGATGCTGGTTTTAGCTTGATTTGGTACAGCTTTGGCCACAGTTTCCCCGTTACTGCAAAAACAAAATTATATGAGACGAGGCCGAGTGATCAAAAGCTCAAGGAACTGAGAGCAAGATTTATTACCAAAGAGGCGTTGCTTGTCGCTGTCCCATGCTATGCCATTCAAGACATCAATACCCTATAGTGCAGACAAGATTAAGGTAAGGGAAAACGACTTTTGGATATTACTTATTAAGAGAGACAAAAAAATTTGAAACTTCAGATTCCAACTCACCCCATGTCCAGATCTCAGCAATCCTTGTCTGCGAAAGGATGATCAATGGTATAAGAAGAAGATAATCAATGGTATAACAGCAACTTTACTGTAAATAAAGACATGTTAGAAGAAACAATAACCTTAATTTTGGAAGCAGTATCCATCCAAGTAAGGATCCGTCCTTGGGTGATATTCTAGCAATACAATCAGACTGCAATAGAAAGATACACATCAGCCTAAATGATAAACTCTCTACAAGTCTTGTCATTACGACATCTCCAACAGCAAAATTTATTTTCCCTGATAAAAGATCTAAGCAAAACAGCGATCCACCAAGACCTTCTTTCTGATATTCTCAAAGAAAGAAAATGAATGGAGCAACTGCGCCATTTGGCTTCACATATTGAAATTTTGCAGGCCTAGTATCACATTTTTGTAGTAAACTTAAATTGTTCTATAAATTTATGTGGCCATATTCTTTCAGATGCCATGCCACAATTAAAAGATCAAAACATCAGAAACAGTTGGAATACCTGCCACACGTTTGCCCAAACTTCATTGTTTATGTACTCCAGTTCATTAAGGTAACGTACCTCACGGCCATTAAATTTGACCGTATGCTTATCAGTAACTGCAGAGACGAGACACCATAAAACGCTAAATCTACCGTCTATAAAATTAGGAAGTAAGTGGCTCAAGGGAAAGAAAACTTAATGAATGTAAGTGAGACACCTTTCATAGTTTGAGGGTCCATCCGGTATAGTGTAGAAGTGCCATCACTTCCAAACAACACTTCTCCATCGGTAGCCAGTCCCCATCCATCTTTCATATGATGTATAAAAGGTTTTACCTACAGTGAGATCACAGGCTTAACATAACGTAGTATGGGGATACTAGTCCATCATGAAGTGGTAATGCATTAGCACAAGGTAACTTAACTACAACGCCACAACAAAAGAAAGATACAAATAAGAAACTCAATTATTAGACATGAATACTCATCTCCAGCCTATGATAGAGATCTTTCCTCTGATTTCAAGAAACAAAACTAGCAGAAAAAGGCGACAAAATTATAGCAAGCAGGTTTACTTAGACGAGTTGCTTGACCGTGATGATCAGTTAATAGCTGAAAAAACAAATTATGCAAACAAAAAGAGTATATGAGAAGGGTAAGAGCAGTACAAACTTTTCTTAAGTTGTGAAGGTCGTATGTGAAACCCGTGTGGGTCAACCAAGCGACTTGAAAGAGACTACAACAGATAATGGATCGGTGAATCAGAACACTCTTTAAACCGTTGATCGTGAGTTGGGAAATGTATCCATGTAAGACAACAAGATCCTAGAAACAGAACCACAACCAGGAAGCAGAAGAAAATTCAAAAGATAAAGCCCACCTTTCACCAAGGAGTGTTAAACCCTCTCCAAAGTATGAATCCTTCATTTTTTCAAGAACTTCAACCTACACCAGGGAGGGGGGGGGGGGGAAACAAAAATTATCACAAAAATCAAAATTCAGTGCTTCAAATAAGGCTTATGTGCATGAACTCCAGAATGCTGGTCACACGGCTGATTAAGAATTCAATTTACAAATTGTAACATAATTGCATTCTCTTTTGCAATTCAATAACACAGAAGCCTCTTGTTTCATCAAAACCACAAGATGAAACCATACCTTTCCTGTTCGTAGAGACACTTTCCTCACTGACGACTGTAAAGGGCCGAAACAAAAACACAGAATGGATCAAAAACTCGAGCATCCCATTGACAGCAAAAATAGAGAAATGATCTACGAATAGATTCGAAAGAGTAAAGTCAATGCAAGGCGAATCAATCACCTTCCCGTACAGACCAGTGGATTCGAACAGTGTATCGTTTCCCGAATAAAGAAGACCCTGCGGCGGAGAAGCAAGAATTCAATTTACTAGTCTTACACTCGAGTTTGAAAATGAAATGACAATTCAATCCAAGGGAGAAGGGTAAACCTGAGTAAACGCGTCAGGATCGTGAGGAAACTCAGCAACTACTTCAATTTCATGAATCCTATGGGAGAGATCCAACGAACCAGATGGTTGTTGACCCCAGCTGTTGAATGGCATAAAGAATAGGAAAAGGACACCGGAGAAGAAAGCAAGAGGAATCATCATCATCGCGATCCTCTTCCGGGAAATGAATCGGCGAGAAGAAGAAGCAGGAAGTGACTGAATCATGGATCGCTTCGTTTGCCTTTTATAAGGCGATCTAGTCGCCATTAAACCTCATCCGCCGTCGTTGTGGAAGATGGAAATTTGCCGTTTGTCAGATTTGTTAAGTTTAATTCGTCGCTCTGACCAGTCTTTTTGGCAACGTATTTTAAGAAACACATTTTTGTCATTGACTCAAAGTGTTGTTAAATTACCTTTTATGTTTAAAATTGGGTCAACAAAAATGAAAATCCCAAACTATTAACTTTTTTTCCATAGCTATCTTCCACGCATAAAAATACATGATTAATTTAATTTAATAATTCTTAATTTTTAATTTACTTTTTAATTTTCTTTTACATGGAAGGAAGATCTCGAAGAAAATATAATATGGTTTAAACTTTAAAGGGTTTTTGACAAATGTATATATAGGTTATCAAATTTATTCGGATTCTGCTAAACTCGATAAAAAAGATTTTTAGGAGCCAAGGCGAAAATACAAAACACATCAGGAACAAGCTTTTTCACTTTACTATTCTCGATGCAAAAGTGAATTCAGAACTTTCATGAACAAACTCTTCTTCTTATTGTCACAGAGCTACAGTAAACTTTTCAAGGAGAAATCAACTTCAATAACCCATAACAAACTAAACAGAGTGAGTCGCGGGATTCGATTTGAACGCTATGACAAAGGTTTTCAATTATGGCACCTCTTCATAAACAAGATAGATTGATGCACTAAGTTTTAACTTAGGACACGACAAACACAAAATTATGATTAAAGAACAAAAATCCAGATGTCAAGAATTGCCAAAACTTAACTAAAAAATACGTAACAATACTAACTTCTTCTTTTCGCCTCATTCTTCAACATTGAGGACTACTTACCCGGGTTTCTTACCCCTTGGTTTCCCAGCCGGCCTTTTCCCTTTACCGGTGCCCTTCTGCCCATTCCTACCGGGCTTGCCTCCCCCACGCTTCCTAGCATCACTCTTCATCCTCCTATCCACTCTCTTCTGTCCCTTCCCAACCTTAACCCCAACTCCTTTCTTAGACACAACCAGTTCTTTCCTAGGCTTCCTTGGCTCTGCTGCTTTCTTGTACAGCTTGTCTATCATCTTGTCCTTTGAACGGTCTGATATATCCGCCGTGTCAGAAATCGTATTTGCCTTCTTCCTCACTTTCTCCAATCTTTTCTGTGCAGCCCGCTTCTTTCGTGCCTTGGCCTCGGCCACCTTCTTGGCTGGACGAGCATTTATCTCTTTGAACTGTGCTTTCATTGCATTGACTTCTTCTTTCGTAATGGGTTTCATCGGTTGTCTGTGCTGCTTCTCATCGTCCAAAAACCATTTGGGTAAACCTTCATCTTCAAACATGTATTTGTTATATGCATCATCAAGCATCTGTTCTCTCTGCTTCTTCCTTAGCATCTTCTTGGCACATGCCAGTATCTCAGCCTTTGTATGAACATCATCATCTGAGGATGAATCAGAGTCTGAATCTGTGGCTGGTGCAGGGACTACCTCAAAATCGGCTTCCTTCTTAGAGCTATTGGGCAAGCTCTGATCACTTGCTTTTGACGCCTTCTGCTTTGACTTGTCTTGTTTAGGAAGATTTTTGCTCTTTTTCTCAATTGGTGCTTTGTCTTCACCGTCATCTTTTCCCAAGTCTCCTTCTTCCACGGCTTCTGCAAATATATCCTGACTGAACCACTGGTTGGATATTTCCTCCTTTGTTTGGGTCTCCCCATCATCAAGTGGTACCATCAGTGGGTTTGCCTCATCCTTTTCTTCATTCAGATCTGAATCGTAATCGATCTTCATTTCTTCATCTCCATCATTATCCTGCAACAACAACAAAAAAAAAAAGTTTAGCTCCAAAATTCTGTTCTATCCAAGAAATTGGGGTAAGGAAGAATAATACCTCAAGCTTTTCAGCATGCGCCTGCCTAGCTCGCTTTCTTTGCTTTGCACTTCCTTCTTTCTTCACCATATACCGCTCATATGCCTCATCAAAAATCTCTTCCATTTGTTCAGAGTATCTGTAATATTAAAAAGACAATAAGATATAACTACAAAAACGGCAGCAATGAATGCAGTTCTAGAAGCAGTACTATATAATATGCAGAAAGGAATGGGGTTAGAGATCTTACTTCTGACGTTCTTCATCAGAATCTAAGTCACTGTCTTTGTCATCATCTTCAGCTCCATCACCACCGTCTTCGTTCTCACTGTCATCGGCATTGACATTATCATCTTCGTCATTGTCAACTGCCATTAGATCTTTCTTTCCCTGTAAAGAAAATAAATGAAAATCAATATGTCTTTACAATCTCATTCAGAATGGAACCAGTATATGTTCAAACAATTGAATGATAAGATGAGGTGAAAGGAGTATACTCACACCTGTGAAACAGTAATAAACACTTCCTTCAAATACCATCACTAAATAATAAATAAATAATTGCAGAGGTCGGATACAAAAATGAAGTACCTTGATAGCAGAAAGAGAAAACAATTCATGGTCAACATAACCATCTTCAAGTACATCCATCTGTGGACCAGTCGCCTTCCGGGCCTTATCCTGGCAAGATCATATTGAATTTAGTAAAGGAAGTACAAAGTCTTAGAGATCCATCACTAATGCCACTGCCTATAACATAAAGACTTGATAAGTTATAATCAGGGGTTAAAAATAACCTTAGCCCTTCGTTTTGCAAGAATCTTCTTTGCTTGTTTCTTCTTGCGGTCGACTGCGTTTGTCAGCTCTTCCAATTCATTGAGTAGTTTATCATCATCATTTTCCTCATCTTCCTTTCCCACATCAGGCTCCGTTTTAGCAACTTCCTTTTTTTCAGGAGTCAGAGCTTTCCTGATTTGCATTCGCCATCTACAACATGGAAGGGAGTTCAAGGTCCATTAAGCAACAGATATAATTTCATGGATGGATAACAACAACTGATAAAGTCTAAAAGACTAAAACAAAATCCGTAGTTTCCTTCACACCAACCCCTGACATTCATGGACACCCGCTCACCCATTTCACAGATTTTTTCAGAACAGCCTAGGTTAAAAACTTAAAGTGGTAGGGAAACCGTTCTTCACCCAAACTAAGTGATTCTACAATAGCCGTATTCATTTTTAGCAAAGCTATATCACGTTCCTGGAAAAGCTTAGAAATAAACAAGTGAGACTTAAGAGATTAAAAAGGTCCATGATGAGGCAGTTCTTACTTTAGGAGATGCTTGAAGTCATTCTTCCCCAAAACAGGAAGATCGTCACATAGAATTTTGATCTGGAAAACAGGAAAGTAGAATTTTAGTCTTGAAAAAAGGAAAAGATACCAGCGTGTGGAGGTCATAAAACCTCAATGAATAAAATATGGCAAATTAGAAATGGTACCTCCTCTGTTGTCAAATCATGTTCCTTTAAAGGTAGCGAGGCTTCATCATCAAAGGATATGGAAGTTACCGTGCCAAGGACCTCAAGAGGATTTTCGGACCAAATGAAATCAGAAGCAGATGCAACTTTTCTCAAAATGGACTCTCCATCCTCATACCTGTATGTAATTTCCAGTTATAATAGCTCATATAAAACAATGAAAAATAGAAAAAGGATAGTGGATGTTGCCTACCCAAGACGGTGTCTCTTCTGTTTTGATCCTCCAAGAACATCCACCACCTACAAATACAAGATACAAGTTTAGGGAAAAAGGGAGTTGCACAAACAGGTCCAAACAACATATAAGACACAATGATCACCTTTCTCGTGGGCTCTGGTGCCTCCTTAAAGAGGTATCTATAATCAAGAAGACGGGGATCAATCTTGGCAGGGGCAGTGTATTTCAAACCCAAAATATAAGTTTCTGCAGATGCGGAACGACTAGCCGGCGGTTTAAACACTTCGACCTTTTCAAACAGCTGTACCAAGAAATACCAATAAGAAGACAAAGAAGAAGAAGGGACAATAATCCGCATGAAAAAAAAAAACAAAATTAAAGGAAGAACCAAACAGTACCCTCCCAAGACAGAAGAGTATAGAGTTGTAATCTCGAGACCTGAAAACCTAAGAACAGAAGGCACAGAGAGCAAATAATTAACAAACACATCACTAGATGTCACGAGATCAAGCGCAATGCCCAAATTGAATATAGCAATCTAGAAGTATATATATTTATATGTGAGAAGCATACCTTAGTGATTAAATTCCCTTTCTGAGCTAAGAACTCAGTGGCTAACTTGACAGAATCAATAACCAAAGCATTTTGACTCATAGCCTCTTGAGCCCACGCACCACCAACATTAGGAGACCCATCGTGCAGAACCAGATCAAATGCCCTAACACCATGCTGCTCCATCACTTGCTTAATCTTCGATCTACACTCAGACTTTGTGATATCCTGCTGGATAGCAACGCAGCCACGCACGGGGACAATGGGAACAAGATCGATTCCGAGAACGAGGCTGCCGACGGGAACTTTCTCGACGGCCACTTGCATCCAACCACCGGGGGCGGCGCAGAGATCGAGAACCCCCCTGGAAGAGTGAAGAAAAGAGTACTTGGCATCGAGCTGGAGAAGCTTGTAAGAAGCTCGAGAACGGAATCCACGCTCCTTAGCGAGACGATAGTACTTATCCAAACGATGCTTTCCTTTGACCTTACCCATGGTGAGCTTTTGCTACGGTTTCGTTTCTAGTTCGAACACGGCGGGAGAGATTGATAGAGAAATAGCAATCGAGGAGGAGAAGCTAGGGTTTAGGGTTTTACTCCGCCCACCGTCGTTAACTACTAAAGCCTTTGCTTCACAGAGAGGCTTCCAATTTCTATCGGATAGGCCCTTTAATCTCTTTCTTATGGGCCTCTTAAACAGCCCCTTAACTTGTTTTGAAAGGAACAATCGATGGAGGAAAATACTTGTTTTGCAATGGATGCTAATGTTAGTATTATTGTAGAATATTAGGTCCGACATCTATAAACCAAGTTAGATAGAATTTGTCAATTTGAGATGGGATTGTTTAAAGTTGACGACAATACAGAATACGGATAAGTAAATTCCCATTAACAATGAATCAATCAATAGAAGGCAGACTTGGTCGCTCCACACTTCTTTGAACTTAAGCTTGATACTCAATTGGACAAGAAACCAATTTCCATGACAGATAGAAGAGTACGAAAATGACAATTTAAACACTAATCCTGAAACTACAGGATTTGTTTGTTTAAGCTTTAAACCATAGCGAGTAATTGATAGATTATAAATTCCTGATTCGCATTACACAAACAGAACTAGAACCCAAACCCAAAAAAAAAACAAAACTGTCTTTCCATCGTCTTATGATGACAACAATTTTTTCAAGGTAACCCGGAACCAGATGGTGCTGCAGCACTGTAACCGCCGCCTGCACCACGGCCAAAACCTGGCCTACCACCACTTCCCTGCCAACACAAGCAACAAAACCCTGTTAGACAAATCTCTTCATCAACTAGCTAAACGGCTATAGATGAACAAGGCTCAGTAAACTAGGGAGTGATGGTAAGTAGAAGATTTACTTGATAAGTTGGCTGGAAATCAGCTGGAGCTCCAACCTTATCACCCCCAAAATCACCACCTCGTGGACCTCCACGGTATCCATCACGATCACCATACCTGGGACGGTCTCCATCTCCGCGAGGTGGTCCTCTGAAACAAAAGAGGCCAAAACCATATCAGAATTAGACAATCCCTCAGACCGGACAGGTCAATGGATTAAAGATGAAATTACAAGTAAAAATACCTTGGGCGATCACCAGGTGGGCCACCAAAAGGACGGCCAAGGGGCTTAGCAGACTTCTTCAAAGTAGCAGGAACAACATCAGAAGGAAGGTTAAGATAAGTTCTCAAGAACTCAATCCCTTCGTTGGTCAGAAACCAATAATAATGCATCCACGCAAAGGTCTCCCTAACGTACTCCTTGGATTTGAAACTCTGCATGAGCTTGATCACTTGCAGGTTGGGTACATCAATCAAGGGATGCTTTGGGAGATTGAAATCCTTCTTCGCAAAGCATACTCCTTCTGCAAAACCCATGAGGATATATGATCATTAAGTATCCACACTAACTCTTTCTTAGGACAACTGAGAACAATACTACATATAATAAACCAGTCAGCAGGTATATATAGCAATGTGTAATAATCTTCAAGATTTGAACTTGTGAACAAACCCTTTAAAGCTACATTATTCCCAGCATTTCAATTACTCTGAACCTTAAGAAAACACTAGTTTCATATCTTCGGCATAACCGAGCTGAAAGCAAGCATAAACCCTATTCAATCTAAGTGAGTCTCACTACAAGCTGCAGTTCCCTAAAACCCTAAGAAAATGTAATTAACACAAAATTAAGAAAGCTGAAAAATAAAAGAAGGATGCATTTTGCTCACAAACCTTTGAAAAGGTACTTGCAGATCTCTCTGCGGTTGTTCTCTGAGATAATCTGATAACAAGATCACAATCAATATACTAAGGATTGAATCGTTCCATAAGACAGAGAAGCAGATAGTGTCTATTACATACCATCGTCCTGCTTGTTGGTTGAGTGAGCTTTCGCTGCAAAGAGAGGCACTGAGCTTGAGCAAAAGGGAATTTAGGGTTTTCTGTGGATAAAAAGACGATTACATTATATATTATGGACTTGGGCTTCTATTGGGTCGATGTTTGTAATAACTGTTTGCTACAAAGGCTGGCCTTTAAATAGTCCGGTTTGATGGATAACCGGTTCCAAATTAGATTATTGACCCTCGCAGTTAAAATTGGAAATTATGAGAAGAATACAAAATCAGACTAAACCGGATACCAGCGACGGACGTCCCAACAAATCACTATTCCCAAACTCCAAGATTAAAAGATGATATATATACAGGACATATGAGTTTTGAGTCAACCTTTAAAGTTGGCGATTAAAAGAACTGGAGCTGTGAACTTGTGAGTTGAGTCAGGAAGACAGCTTGGTCGGGACAAAAAATATGGTTTGTTAAACAAAAATGTTCACGGGCGACCAATGAAGTTGCATGTCCGTGAACTCATATGGAAAATACAAACGAGAAGTAGCATTTTTGTATTGGCGACAAAACCAAAAAAAAATATATATATATATATATATATATATATAGCATTTTTGTATATCAACTTGACTACATATTCTACTTTCATTTTTGTCAACATTCATGAATGCCTACTTGTTAACCAAAACATTTAAATATTTTTAACATTGTGACTGACCAAATACAAAAGTAGCATATGTTAACTAGAGGCATAAATCGATGGTTCCGAAGTAAAGTCTATCATCTGCAACAATGAGCAATGAGATTGTCTAAGGCCATCCTTAATGGCAGTATCTTAGAGGGAAAATTTGCATAGGAAAGTATCAAAATGGTGCTCAAGATGTTGAATCCAAATCACAAGTGTTTTTTTTTGTTTTTATAGTAAACCTTATGTTTAATTTTGTACATACATTTAGAATAATAGGAAGATATAAACTAACAGACCCGAAGACCATGTGGACACGAACATGGCTCTCCCATCGCTTATTCCAATTGATTCTCTATATTCCCTGCCTATTAACGTAACTCTTCCCTCTGTCTCTGATCGAGTCAAATCATACCAGGCTAGATGGTACATCAAATATAGGATATGTTTTTCTTGTGACATTATGTGAAGCTCATTGGATATCGAGAGAAAACAGTGTTCATAATAGAACAGTGCAGAAAACGAGAGAGAAATGTACTACAAATCTAATTAACTTATACACAAATAAATTGCTTGGTGTATAATGTATATATACCTTGAAGTCTGAAGGAACAAAGAATAGCCCTTATACAAATTTAAGCAACAAACAAAAATAACCAATTCATCTCTTGGAACCCGAAATTCTTTTGAGTAAAACAAGGAAACACAAAACACGATAGAGTACGAAGAAACCTAACAACACATAAACATTAAACCACCTCTGTCTCTCATGAAGCCCTTTCTTGTCTAACACGTCACTTCCAGTAACTATGCAGCTTTTCACTGGAGCTTCCTCAAACCAGACCAGGCACTTGTTGACCAGACACGAGTACTCGTTTATCAGAAGTGCGTCCAACGCATACTTGTACATCGAGAAGAAGTACATGAAGAGCCAGTACTTAGGGAGACTCTCTTTAGAGATGAAGTAACCAGAGAACAAGAAGAAAGCCGCCAAAAGAATTGTCACTAGGGATGTTCCAGCAATGTAGTTAGGTGCGAGAGAGCTCAAGAAAAGCACAAAAGAGTTTGCCATTAGGACAATGATCCAGATCACGAGCACAAAGTAGGCGAAAGCTTTCCATGAAGGACAGAGACCTACAAGAAAATAGAGTGAGACAGAGTAGATGATCGCGATGAGGAGCAAGTAGGGCAAGAAAACCAAGGTGGTTGCAAGAATGTGAGAGGAGAGTCTGTAGAGTCCGCTCGAGGTTTCTCGGAGAATAATCGGTCGTTCATCAATGAATATCGGAAGCGTTTGGGTAGTGGAGGAGAGGAGGAACGTGAGGGTGAATGCGAAAAGGCCAAATCTCTTCTCGATTCCTTCTTTGCCAGCTCCGATATTTAGGTAGATAGTGCCTAAGACAAGGCCAACTACAAGAGCTTCTAAGATGTTTGTTAAAAGCAACTGCCTCGTACGGTATATGATCTTCCAGAATCTTCCATAAAGAAGGCTTATTTCGGTAATCCTCGAGCTTTTATATCTAACAATGCTCTGTTTTGTGTTCTGTTTTTTACTTTCAGGGCAGTGGTCTAGGAGAGCAATGTTAGCGTTTTCGTAGGGATCATGGAGGTTCTGAAGTATTTCCATAGCGTACTCAAGAGAATTCAGCTGAGGAGGAACTGTGAATCCATTGGAGAGCAAGAAAGCTTCGAGTGAGTCAAGCCTTCCGTGGTATACAACGGTTCCTTTGGAAAGAAGTAACACCCGATCGATGAGAGATAGGATCTTGAAACTAGGTTGGTGTATTGACAAGATCACGACACGTTGTCTCGACGTAGCAATAGACTTGAGAATTTGAACGATATCGGAAGCAGATTTACTGTCTAAACCCGAGGTGGGTTCGTCAAGGAGCAGAAATTCTGGATCGTGAAGAAGACTTAGACCAATCGAAACCCTCCTGCGTTCACCACCAGACAAGCCTTGACTAAGTCTTGTATGTGCAAGATGTGTTAGGTTTAGCTCTCTGAGGAGAGAAGCAACGACATTGGAGACTTTTGGAGGGTCTTTTGGGAGCAAGAGGGAAGCGGAGAAAGTGAAGGTCTCGGAGACGGTGAGGAGAGGGAAGAAGGCGTCGTGTTGAGGAACGTAGGAAGAGATTTTACGGTAAGAAGAAGGGTTAATAGGGACGGAGTTGAGGAGGATTGAGCCTGAGGTTGGGGAGGTTCTTGCGGCCAGGATATCGAGAAGAGTTGATTTTCCGGCACCGCTAGGGCCAACAATGGCGAGGATTTGGGAAGGATGAGAAGTGAGACTGATGTCTCGGAGGATGTAGGAAGGTTGCTCCGCCGTAAGGAAGTACGGTGGAAGAGGTTTGGCGTAGGAGATGGAAGAGGTGGTTAAAGTATATGACTCCATTTTTTGGAAGAGATGTTTAAAGGCTGGAGAAGGGAAGTGAGTATCATAGAAGAGAATTTATGGATGCCTTGAGTTTGGAATGTTTTGTATTTTCCATTGAAACTGACATTTTTTAAGTCTTTTTTGGCTTTGTTTGTTTTTTTTTTTTTTACTTTTTCGTGAGTTCTTTTGTCTTTTCTATCAAATTTGGATTATGCGTTACATAGAACTCATCGAATATATTTGTGACCAAGGGGTGATGTGTAACAGTAACACAACGAATGCAATGGCGAGACAAGTGAGAGTCAGGTCGGATTGACATCGAAATTAATATACTGTATCGAAGAGTTCTTTTTAGAGATTAAAATCCAAATAACTATTCCAAAATTAAGATGGAGCTACTAGTGAGAGGTGGTTCAAGAAACGAAAATACATACATACTGTATACTCTCTCATTAATAAAGCTTGCTAACCGTTACATATATACACACACACACATTTATTAAAAACATGTAAAGATGAACCAAATGAATATGTATCGTATAGTGAATAGTGTATTATAATGTTAAGAAATTGAGAAGAAAAAATCCAAAGGAGAATGCAGGTAAGGTCACGGGGCTGCCGACTAATCACTCTCCCATGCCTTTGTATCATTGTTACACAAAATATTGCACATCACCTAATAGTCTATTTCCCAATTTCTGAACCTTCCTTCGGTTGGCACACACATTGCAAAAACATGGTTCCAATTATATATTAATGATGTGAGAAGGAGTTTACAAAAAAAAAAAAAATTAATTGCATATTTGCATGCAAAGATATATGTAGTTGTAATCCTCCAGAGCTATAGATTTTCTATTAATATAGAAGATTTCTTAATCAATTGTTTCCTTGAAAACTAAGTATTACCTAAAGTTGATTATTATTAATTTTTCTTCTACCAAATTCCATATCTAAAAATGGAATCTCATGTAGAAGACCATTGATGGGAAAAAGAACCTAGAAAATTTTCTCTAGTAATATAGAAGATTTCTTTGAAAACTAATAGTATTACCTAAAGTTGGTTATTATTTTATTTACCAATTGTCCAATTTTATGATTTAACTATCTAATTTCATTTATATTAGTGTATTTTTCATTTTTATGCATTCCTTTGAACATTTGTCTTGAGAATGAAGATTTCCACATGTATATTCGGAGAAATTTTTTTTCTTTGTTGTAGCTTGTTGTAACAATCTCGTCTACAAAGATGAGTAGCTTGTACCACGTCTACGGAGAAAAAAATTTCTCTTTGTTGTACCTTGTTTGGTCTTTGTGGCTTTTGTGGGTGCCTACTTCAACGGTTTCGTCAGCTTTGTTCTGTTCATGTGCGTGTTCATGTCCTTCTTTGGTACGGCACTACAAGAAAATATGCGTATTGCGAAGGAATTTTGCTAGGGAAAATATTCCTAACAAACTTGTGACGACTTTACTAGGACATTGTGAGTACGACAACACGCCTCGTGACTCCTCGCAATTTTGCTAGGGTACAACTCCTCGTAATTTTGCGACGCAATTGCATCAAATTGCAAGAGATTACACATCCGTCGCAACGTACTAGCAAATTTGCGAGAAACTAACTAGGCAATAATATTTACGGTGCTTTTTCGAGGGATAAAATATTTATTAAATGATAATATAGATGTTGTCGGAATTGGATAAATCCCTCGTAGGTTGGTTGCAAATACCTAGCAAGATTCCTAACAATTTCGTAGCAAAGTTAGGCGAAAACATTTTAAATAACTTTGAAAGACTTGTCGGGATATAGTTCAAACTTGAGTTGGAAATTGTAAGACAAGATTCTTTTCTCCCGCAAATTACTAGCATTTCCCTAGCAAATTCGTAGCGAAAGTTAGGCAAAAAAAAATTAAATGACTTTGACATTGTTGTTGGGATATAATTCGCACTTGGATTGGAAATTGTGAGACAATACTTTTTCCCCTTGCAAGTTCCTCGCACATCTCCCTAGCAAATCCATAGCACTCGTTTTTATTTTGCCTATAAATAGCAAATGCTTGATGAACTGAATTCATAACTCAAAACATATACAAAACACAAAGTTTTTCTAGAGAGAAAAAATTCTTCAAAGCGTAAGCCATTTGAAACAATAGCTGGAAGCAGAGAGCATGAGATATACGCAATACGACGATGGATGTACAATCATAAAGATCTGGTGACCGGTGATGTGACGAGGAAATTTTGCGATGGTTTACGGGGGTTCATGTACCACGCTACAAACCAATCTTTTGCTCGTGAAAACCTTTTGCTCTTTAATGTGTTGTTATCCTCGGTGTAATTTTGAAGGAAGAAGATAACCGATTAGGTTACACATATGTTGGGCTTTATGGGCCGATTGGATAATTCTTTAACCATGTTAGTCGATATAGCACGGTCGGTCCTCGATGACAAAATAAAAGATAAAAAAATAAAAAAAGAACGGTCGGTCCTCAAAGATTTATCAAACAAAATCAATGCTTTTAGTTTCGTTCGCATTTACTATGTGACTTTCAACATGTATGTTTGATTTTAAGTATAAAATATAATTTTGTTTCGTATTTTCTTTTCAGTCTTGTTGGCTCTACTGTATTATCCAACTATAGCAACATAGTCATCCTTCTAGATGATCTAGACACTAGATACTGTCCGACTAGCTAGAGTGCATAAAAACAACACTTCCTTAGACACTAGCTTTCGTAGTTGGCAAAATTGTTTTAAACATGTGTACATTTTCATGTCCATATATGGTTGACGATATATTGTAAGCATGTATACATTTTCATCTCCTAAAAGTTACCCTTTTCATCTTTTCTTTTGATAAACCTTCTTTTTACTACCATATTATCTTCTCTTTTTCCTTGCGAGCAAATCTTTGAGTATTTTATTGTAGTAAAAACGTTCTTTATAAATGTTGAAACTTCAAATTACATAAGTATGCGAGGCATGCAATAATGACATTTGTTGCAAATCTATCAGCTTTTATATAGGCCATCACAGCTCTCTATAAAACACAAACTAATCTCCTCATGTTATTTTTGGCAACTTTTTTTTTGGATTTTCCACCAAAACAAATTAAAGTGAAGAGGACAAAGATATTCTGATTAATTGTTTACCAAGCACAAACATGAAGAACCCATCAATCTTATCGATAATCTGGTTCTAATTTGGTCTAAAACACTTTGGGCAGAATAATTACCGGAAAAAGAAGAAGAATAAAAACTCCAAAGATTTAAAACATCGTACTTAGTTTGTTTGTTTAAGAAACCAATGGGTTCCTAGGTATGTTATTTGTTCTATACATTATCTTCACATGTAACGTGCCTCTTTAACAAGAATATGATTCCCTTTTGTTTCATGCCCAAACACAACTCAAATCCGGGAATTTAAGTCGGATCAGCGAATTTAGTATACGGACCACACACTTAAATAATGTTAAACCGGTTCACTTCCAAATATAATAAAAGCTATAAAATTAAAACTAGAAATACCTTTAGTAAACCGCACAACATTGTTGTTGGATTGGATGCTTTAAACAAAAGTTTTGCCTAAGAAATTCCTTTTAATTAGTCGACTTAATAATGTTATATTATTGCTTTAAACATACTAATACTTCTTATAGTGGACACATTAAAAAAAAAATACATTGATATACTATGAAACGAATTAAAGAATACAAGAAGAAAAGTGAAAGAATGTGGAAATGGGAACGTAAGCGAAAGTGATTGGAAACTATGGAATATCCGTTTTTCCCCCTTAGACATGGTGGAAGCTGACGCTGATTACTCTACTCTTTCTATCATTTTTTTTTACTGTATAATTCTTTTAGGTGTTTTTAAAAAAATTGTTAAGAATTCCACACATACACACACATATATATATATTGGGCAAAGAATTCCACATGTATATAGTATGTAATATGGTATGAACATGCAATATTCTAATTATATTGGTTGTTATAGTTAATGAAACTGAAATTGGTTTTGAGTTGGTATGTTGCTTCATCTTTTTCAGTATATACTTTTACATTTCACTGATATCTATATGTTTGTGTGATAAATATATATATATATATATATATATTAAAATCCACCAATAATGATTGAACTTTATTAAAATGCTAAAGAGGGATATAAAAAGCCTATGGGTACAACATCAGCTTAATTAATATAAGTCCAAATTAACCATCCAGAAGGAGGAGTAAATAACATTTACAAATGTTTTCATTGCGCCACCACCTTAAATTCACATATTCTTTATTGTTGATTAAAAAGAAACATTTAAGTATGTAAAATTTTCATCTCTGTATCAAACGACCAAGCAATTGTTCACCACTCCATTATATATAGAAGATGATTCGCTACGAAACAATTATTTAGTTAATACTCACTTTACAAAGTACAAATAACGAATATTAAATTGGCAAGGGTCAATAATCATTGATTCCGTAATAACTGAACTGAACCAATGCACAATCCAATGCATTAAGGATTTAAAAGAATAATACACTCTTCTTCTGTTCTATAAATGCCCCTCACATAATAATATCTTCTTCCACCAATTTCTCCACACACAAAAAAAAAAGTAGTTTCATTTGATTCACTCACTAAAACAAAACGCATGCAGACAATGGAAGGACGACAATATAATTACCAAGACAGGAGAAACACTAGCTCCTCCATGTTGGTGCCTCACTCACCGTGGCACTCTCCAGTTCCTTATCTCTTTGGTGGTTTGGCCGCCATGTTGGCTCTCATCGCCGCCTCTCTTCTCATCCTCGTTTGTTCTTACTGGAGACTCTCCGGATCTGCTCAGAGTGATCTCGAGGGCGGAGATGATGCCAAACCCGACGGGGACACTAACAAGACTGAGCCTACGACGATGCCGGAGAAGTTTCTCGTCATCATGGCTGGAGATGTCAAACCTACTTACTTGGCCACCCCGGCGACTCGGTCTGAGAAGAGCTGTACTTGCGGCGATCATAGTAGTGAAGAAAGAAGAAGAGGAGGGTAGTATGTTCAAGTGGTACGGCAGAGCACCGGAAGTTACGGTGAGCTCTTCCTAAATCAATCAGTACGGAATACTTTTGGATTGTTTAGCCAGGCTCAATAGGTCATTACGTGGACCTTACTAGAGGAGCCGGGAGCGGGTGGTATTGTTTTCATTTCTTTTTGTTTGCATCGTTAAGTTTTGGTCCTTTTTTTTTTGTCGACTGTCCTAGTTCTCCACTATTTCCTGTATTCTGTCTCATGAAGGAAATGTAATTTTTATTAGAGTTTAAAGATATGATTAGTAATACTAAT
Organism: Capsella rubella; assembly: GCF_000375325.1. Classification (NCBI taxonomy): domain Eukaryota; kingdom Viridiplantae; phylum Streptophyta; class Magnoliopsida; order Brassicales; family Brassicaceae; genus Capsella; species Capsella rubella. Next base: position 5,662,629 of record NW_006238917.1, on the reverse strand, counting down.
TAATGTAAAAAAGATTAGTAACTTAAGTGATACGTAAGAAAAAAAAAAGAGTGGGATGTGGCGACATTGGCACGTGCCGAATATTAAGCTAATTTGTTGCGGCGAGCCGAAGTTGAGCATTATTCTCCTTTGCACCTTTATTCCTAAATTTCTAAATATATCACTAAGTGTTGTCAACAACTAACCATTTTTATCTCCAAAAAAAAAAAACCCGGCATATACAATTTATCTTTTATAAATTATAACCATTCAATGAAACTGACGAAACATCGTTAGACAATGAAATATTAATTTTCGGGATGATCCGACAATGCAAACAGTGACATATATATTGGATGGAGACTACACTTGCAAACAACTGAATAATTGTTTTTTTTTTAGCATGGGGCAAGTGGTCAATGGTTGTGTCATGTGTGTACGTCCTTTCCTTTTCTTGTCCAGTTCATTACTATGTTTATGTGAACGTGTCAAACAAACGAGATCGCAATTGATGCAAAAATAACTCAAACACCCAATATTAATCGTGCAGAACTCTATATTTCATTCTTGTGAATACCTCGGATGCCCCCTACAATGTCATTTAGTAGTTTCCCGTATCAACAACTTGTAACAAAATACATCAAGTGATCCAAGAATATAAAATTAGCGCCGGCCAAAACTTAAATATCAAAAACAAATTCTTATATATATATAGTCAGATTGTGTGACAAGAGAAGGATGAATCCCCTTTTTTTTTTACAAAGAACGAGTAGATCTGTACAGATTCATCGTTCAACAGAATGAATATCATTTGAAATAAGTAAATAACCAAAAAGAAAAGAAGAAGTTTGTAATGCAATCGCCTTCTTACAGTTCGCACCTCTGTATCGACCGAATCACACTTACTGATCTAGTCGGTGGAACACCGGTGAACCACGCACCGACTAATCTCAGCGGTTGAAAATAGTGGGGGCTAGAGACAGAAATGATCCATCATGTGGAAGACAACATCCTTGCCATCAGAATGTAACCAATATGTCTTAACCTACACATTACAATAAACATTATGTAAAATGCTCTTAACAAAATCGCTTTTGAGTTTTATAAATTTACCTGGATGGTACTATGAGCGACGTATCGTTGCTTGCTATTGTGAAAGCTGACATCTACTCTTTCCCAAGATAGCTGACTTAGTCCATGTATCATTTCCTCTACATTCCACAAAAACCATAACAGCATGAAGTTTCTGATGCTACGAATACAAGGAAGACCAATTGGACTATATATAGTATATTCTGAGGCAAGGATCTAACCGCACATTCGGAATATCTTATAGAGATATCAATATTTATAGCAGATCTTGGGAAAATATAAAGTGAGAAAGGAACAAACCTTCAAGATCAGTGTTTTGCTCTGTTACGACTGTGGAAGTTGACCCGCAACTACCATTCTCCACGTTTCCATGTTCTACGTATACAATGTGTGGATAGTTTGGATCAGTTGCTAAGAGATTTGGCTGGAAGATGAGAAGGTATAAGGGTTATTGATAAATTCCCGTCGCCACTAATGATGTGCACAAAATATAACAAGTAACCTCATACCTTTGGGAGCTCATTTGGACGGCGAATTGAAGATGTCCTCCATCCAACCATGGCTTTGTCATTAGTTAAGGCAAACTCTCGTAAATGATAGAAATGTGAAAACCACATTAACAGTTACTTAGAAAAAAATGCATTTTACAAGACATGCTTTTTTCAGGGAAGGATACAATCGAAATTCACGTTTGCATAGGCCACACGACGCTTGAAAACATGTAAAGCTGATCTGTTCAGGTCATAAGGAGAGGTAAGCATATCTTAATCTGCAAGTCACCAATAAAAACAAACAGAGACCAAAGCAATTACATGAATTTTAAGTCATCACAATCTGTAGCCATTCGGATAAGAAGTGGAGGATTTCCATCATCGTTGTCCACCAGAAACAAATGTTTTCCAGTCCTACCAGCAGCCAAGTGAGCAGTTTGGGATGCTGTTCTTTCCAGAAACGGAAGGCCACAAAGAATCGGGAACTGAGAGGATGAAGACAAAGCACAAGCATGTCACACAGAAACATAAAAGATCTATATTCTGTATATATAAATATGCAAACCTTACAGAATTTTTTTGACCTAGACATGCTATCTATAACATCAATTCACCTGTCTATGCCCTCTTGAACCAAGGTGAGGCGTTGCGAAAGTTATAAAGTTCATAGGTTCTAACCCAGCAATTTCGCCTCCTCTGGCGCTCTTGTCCTTGGAAGGAGAGTCCAAAGAATCGACTTCCCCTGGCTGTCCATACAGCTTCCCTATAGCATATCTTGCAACAAGACCTCCTAAAGAATGAGCCACAAAAGAGATCTTCTTCAGCCCAGTTCTCTTTTTAACAACAGCCAAAACCTTCACAAGATTTCAAACATGGAAATCAAAAACTACAACAAACCACCAACCAATTTGCAGATGAAAGAAAAAAACAACAATGCTGGCAAATACCTCATTAGCTAGCCTTTCTCCCATTTTATCAACACCATCAAATGTCAACGTTGCACTATTACTCTCGCTACCTGCTTCATCAAATTCATCAAAATCAACAAATCCTACAGAACAGAGTATTCAAAACCACAAACTCTATAGGTTGAAGAAGAAACACGCACGGTGAACAAGTACTTTGTCCGGGAACTTCTTCACGAACTGCTCCGCCGCATATTTCCAATCCGCCGCACTAAATCACCCATCCGACACAGGAATCAGCAAAGTATTTAATTAACTGTATTCGTTTGGAAGCTCTTTGATTGTGTTTACCTGCCAACGATTCCGTTAACCATGACCACCAAATGATCCGGCTTCTCAGCAGATTCCATAACATCCGCATCGAAAAAATCCTCACCGCCGTTGTCTGTCTCCGTCTTCAGCTCCCTTTTGCTCTGATTCGCCGCGAAGCAACCGATTCCAAGGCGGCTCATCCACTCCATTTGATCTGGTTTCTTTGATCGAGCGGGAAATCGAAAGTGTAATCCGAGACGGAACTGGAGTTGACTAAGCCGAAGAAATCGAGGTGAAGACGGAATCAAATCGGGGATTGAGATTTGGAATCTGGACAAGGAAGCGATCATGTGGAAGTAAAGCAAGCAATAAGAAGAAGGAAGTAGTAATCTTCCTGACTACCGAAGTGACGAGAAGTCGCTTAACTTTTCCGGCGAAGATGTGTTACATTTGCGGTTTTTGCGGAGGCGTTAATGAACAGTAGCGGTAACACATAGAAACACTTGGTCAGAATCCTTTTTTTTTTTGTTTTTAACAACCAAAAATATATTAATATAAGTTTGGATGATAAATTAATTCTATAATAAGAGGTTAAAGATGGATCCACTATATTTAAGGTAATTTTATTAACAGAAAGTGAGAAAACTATAAAATTAACTCTAATTTTGGAAGGTTTATAAATTACATATACAATCTATATATAATTATGTTAATAATATGTAGAGATTTATTATGTTACAGTTACATTTAATAATTAAAATTAAATTAAAAATAAATAGTAGAGAAGAAAAGCAATTACATCTCATCTCAATATAAAATGTAGAGATTTATTTCATAAGAAAAAATACATTTGGAATTCTTTACTCTTTCTAAATAATTGTTTGCATTTGGATTCTCTGTTGAAAAAAACAAAGCACAATTAAATCAATATATTGCATGGTACTCACTTGATTATGTACGTTTCACATGTTTGACCAAAAAGTTGATATCAAAACTAAGCAGTAGAAGAACCTCTTCACATTCTTTTCATTTCCATTTGTCTTATATATGCGATATTTGCTCATTCAGTCGGTTTTTTCGATCATATAGTATAAAGCGATCTTATGAGTACCCAAGCTACGGTTTGATATACAGTATGTTATATAGCTATTAACACCTATAAACGTACTCGTCAAGGAAGAGGTTCAACCATGAATTCCTTTTGAGTGCTTAGTAAATTATAGTAAGGTTACACCAAACTCAAAGTATGCGACAGCAAAGTCATGAACACCCAAAAACAAATGAACAACGTGAAGAATAACCCCATCATGCAAAAACTAAACGACGTATAACGCGGAGATGTGTGTCTTTTCTACTTTCAAATAGAAACAATGTTGTGAGTGCACATATGGGTTGGCATGTTGACATATTGGAGTGTTGCGTGACTAGCTAGTGACGACGACCCACCATCAACCCATATCAGCCTATCTAATACGGCCAACATTTAGGGTTCACGGGATAACACTAACACAATCATACCCTCTACATTATCATATATATCTCTCCAATAGTAAATTCCATATATATTTGTCCTCAATATCTTCTTTCTTTTTTTTTTCTTTCTAAAATCTACAATCTGCCAGACAAGACAATCTTTCATCACATTGGTAACCCACGTTATGCGGTTTAAAAATAGACATGAGCCGCTAAACAAAAAAAAAACCTCAAAATTGTATCCATACATTTCCAACACAATTTATCGTTTCCTTAATTTTCTCTGTATATTTAAATAACACACTTAAACCCTCCGAATCCATTAATCTCAAAAAAAAATAAATGAGGATGAGTTCATCCTATTTACGAGTAATATTACTCTTAGGTGCCATCAATGTCGTCGTTTCTTTATCAATAACCAGAAGTAGAACAATAACCAGATCTTCATCATCATCAACAACAATGACCAGATCTTCATCACTTGGTCAGGTGTTCCAGATCTGTAAGGGATTGTGTCATGGATGTGACCACGACTCCTTGCAGTTTTTGTTCCGACACAACCTGGTCCGTGCCGCAAGATTCGAACCTCCTTTGATGTGGGACACAAGGCTCCAGCACTACGCTCAAGGGTGGGCTAATCAAAGAAGGGGAGATTGTGCTTTGAGACACTCTTTCTCAAACGGACAGTTTAATCTCGGCGAGAACATCTACTGGGGATTCGGCGCCAACTGGTCTCCCGCCGACGCAGTGGTTGCTTGGGCCAGCGAGAAGAGGTTTTACCATTACGGCTCCAACACGTGCGACCCTGGTCAGATGTGTGGCCATTACACACAGATCGTGTGGAAGAGCACGAGGAGGGTCGGGTGCGCACGTGTGGTTTGCAACAACGGTGGAATCTTCATGACTTGTAACTATGATCCTCCCGGTAACTACATCGGCCAGAAACCCTACTAATTAATCATCATTCATCTATTGATCCAGTTCTCTTAAGTCATCTTATTTTAGATTGTATCATGACTTCTTGAGGAATTTAGGTGGGTGTATATTGTGTATTTTACTAGATTAATAGAAGTCTTTGTGGGTTTGTGATATTAATTATCATAAACGGTTATCCATATACCCGTAAGAATGACCAATATATATGTATAAAATACAACAAGATGATATGATTCTTTAAGAAAATTTCCAAAATGCATGCAAACGGAAAATAATATTGTTTGGGATTTAACTTGGTCTAATCTAAGTAGTATTTAGCCATGATGTAAGAAAATTAATAGGAACTATGGAAGGTCTTTTGTATACGAATTGAAAAAATCATTTGGGGATACATGACCATCACAAAATGAAACAATGAAATGTTCATAACACCTGCAGCAGCTTAATTAAATACACACGATGATTAGAAAGAAAAAAAGACACAGAGAACAAAAACATATATAGATTAAGTAATTAATCACCAACGTTGATTGAAAACGAAAGTGTTAGAAAAAGTTAGTAAGGCTTCTCTCCAACGTAGTTACCCGGAGGGTCGTAGTTGCAAGTGATGAAAACTCCTGCGCCGTTCTCGCAGACAACTCGAGCGCAACCTATGCGCTTGGTGTCACGCCATACGATCTGAGTGTAGTGGCCACACATACCGCTCCCTTCACATGAGTTGGTCATGTGGTTGTAAGACTTAGCCTCTACGGTCCATGACTCCACTGCAAAAGTCGGTGTAAAGTCCGAGCCACTCCCCCAGAAAATGTTCTCACCATATGGACCGGTCGAGTGGGTTAGGGAGCAGTCGTATCGCCTCTGGTTAGCCCACCATGTTGCGTAGCTCGCGATCTTGCCGTCCCACACCAATGGAGACAGACCTGTTCGGAATGAAAATTTACAAGTCAATACAACACTACTAATTAATAATTTACTTTGATCCCACAGTTATACAAAAAGTGATATCCAAACTGTTCGTTTTCTAAGGTAGTCCATTTCCTTAGATCGTGTTATAAGGTCCCAAACAAAACAAAATATACCTGCAAGGTCTTTATCTATAAGAAAATATCAGAATAATGAAATATTTTGTTTATACAAATATAACCCTAGGATGATATTTTGAGACGTAAATTTTGGCCTATAAGAAACTCTTGAGCAAAAAAAGTAACATTCGGTAGCTGAACAACAGTAAAGTAGAAAATGTAAGATAACAATGTTAATCGTTCAACTTGTAGTTTTTATGAATATATGACAAAATTAATTACAAAGATCCCAAGTGTCCATTTATGTTGTTTATGCTCATGAGGTCTTAACTATTATATAATTTCATAATTAAATTACCTAGGCCGCCTCGGACAGTATTATGTGGATCAAGAAATTGTTGTTCGAAGGAGCCCGTGGGTGGTTGGTAGGTGGGAGGAGGACGATAGAGGATAGGTTTGGGGATGGGAGTTGGGAGCGGCTTGGGGTTTGCGACGTAGGGAGAAGGGCTCGGGACTGTAGGTAGCCGGGGACGGTAATAGTCTGCATGAACGGCTTGGATGGCGACTAAGAGAATGGCAATTGCGAAGAGTATGGTTGGGGTTGATGTTGTGGTCGCCATCTTGGCTTTCTTTGTGGAGTGTTGCTCCAAAGATTTTATTTTGGATGGTGGAAGAGAAATGAATTGATGAGGGTGATTATTTATACAGTATACACCATGTTTAAATTAGTGCATAATTAATAATGATGACAAAACGCAATTTGGGAATGTCAACTAGAAGTGGCTTCCATGTTCGATTATGTTTACCACTTACCACCACTTGTCGCTTTAGTAAAGAAAAGAGTTTGCAGATATTTTAACCATGCAACTAGGTTGTTTATTATTCCATATATATATACATATATATTTTGTTCTTAGCCAACTAAAGATAAATAAAATCAGACCGAAGTATTGAGAAATAAAAACTATAAAAAGGTGAGGTTTATGATAATAAATCCAACAATTCTAAATAACCATAAATTATCTTTGAATTAAGGACACAAAAAAAAAAAAAGGATACACTTTGATTAAAGAAGAAACTTCATTCTTCAGTACACGTGTAACGTACGGCGTGGATCATATCAGGAGAATGTCGTAGTGGGGGGCGCTTTGCCTTTATGACAAGTTGTTGACACGTGACTAGCACGGCAGCTCCACCGTAAAAAGCCACCACACCCTACCACATATAAAAAAAAAAAGCACACTCAAACTCTGTTCGTCGTCAAACCGAGGTTGACCCGTTTAATTCCCACTCAGGCGACCGGACATGTAATTTTCTCTTTCGCTTGCTTGGTATTTTTTTTTTTCTATTGATCACTTGAGAGAGTTATGTGAAGTGTTATGCAATTTCGCGGAGAGGATTTGGTTACAGGATTTTTGGGTTTCGTGTTTATTTTTCTGGGGATATGGATGATCTCTCCGAGAGTATATTTTTTTAAATCTCTGATTCTGATGTATGTAATTTTTTTTGTTTGCAGATCTCAGAAATTAGGGGTTTTTATATTCTAGAGTTAGTGTAATATGAAGAGGAGCTTAGAGGGGAACGATGACGACAAACATGAGCGAAAGCGTCCTGCTCTTGCTAGGTTTTTTTTTTTTTTAACTCTTCATCTCCCTGTAAATTTTTTACCCGATTGAAAAAACTTACTTTTGGCTGGTCCTTTTGATTTCTATGGTGCAGTGTGATTGTTGAGGCTCTTAAAGTTGACAGTTTGCAGAAGCTTTGCTCTTCTTTGGAACCTATCCTCCGCAGAGTTGTAAGATTTGTTTACTTTTTCTTTCCACTTCTTGCTCTGTTTTCTGTTCTTGTATTTGAGAACTTAGTTATGTTTAGGTATGTATCAGCTCTCATTATTAAGGCCCTATTACGGTATTGCTATTGGTCAGGTTAGTGAGGAAGTGGAACGTGCTTTAGCAAAATTAGCACCTGCTTCGCTTACTGCAAGGTAATATCTTTTGTTGAATGGCGAATTTACTATATAACTTAGTGGCCCTTGGATATTGTTTTGTGATTTTTAGCTTATTCGAAATTAGATAGTGTATTTCCTGATATGTATGACCACTTTACAGTTCTGTGTCTTCTCCGAAACGTATTGGATGTTCAGATGGCCGAAATTTGCAGCTGCATTTCAAGTCTAGGTTATCTCTCCCATTATTCACTGGAGGGAGGGTGGAAGGAGAGCAAGGTGCTGCTGTCCATGTTGTATTGATTGATGCAAACAGTGGCCGTCCTGTAACATTTGGACTCGAAGCGTCTCTGAAGCTTGATGTTGTTGTGCTTGGGGGTGACTTTACCAACGAAAATGATGAAGATTGGACCCAAGAAGAATTTGATAGTCATGTTGTAAAAGAGCGCGAAGGAAAGAGACCGTTGCTTACTGGAGACTTGTGTGTTGTTCTCAAAGAAGGAGTTGGCACTTTGGGTGAGGTCACTTTCACAGATAATTCAAGCTGGATTCGTAGTCGGAAGTTCAGACTTGGTTTGAGGGTCGCCTCTGGTTATTGTGGTGGCATACGCATACGTGAGGCAAAGACAGAAGCTTTCTATGTTAAAGATCATAGGGGAGAATGTATGTGTTTTCTTTTCTTGATATCTTTGTGACTTATGCTTGCCACTTCTCTTTCTTCTGAATCAGTGTGTTGTCGGATTGTTGTGTCTAGTGTACAAGAAACATTATCCACCTGCTCTGAATGATGAGGTGTGGAGGTTGGATAAGATTGGTAAAGATGGTGCGTTCCATAAGAAGCTAAAAGCTGCAGGAATAGTCACCGTGGAAGGCTTTCTGAGAGATTTGGTCAAGGATTCTGCAAATTTAAGAGCTGTAAGTACCTATAACGTGAAGCTCATTGCTATTGGATGAGAATAACTTATTCAATTTACGCTCATGAATAACTATACTTGTCTGATGTGTGTCTAGATTCTTGGAAGTGGCATGTCAAATAAGATGTGGGATGTGCTAGTGGAGCACGCAAAAACATGTGTCCTAAGCCGTAAACTTTATGTTTACTATTCTGACGATTCAAGGACTGTCGGCGTTGTGTTCAATAACATCTACGAGCTAAATGGCTTTATATCTGGGGACCGATACTTATCTGCTGATTCACTCTCTGAAAGCCAAAAGGTCTGTTAAATTCTCCTTAACTTTGGCACTTACTTGCTTTGTGCTGGTTGGTATTATTGTTTTCCTGATGTTTGATTCTATAATTCACTTATGTAATGTGTATGCGGTAGAATAATTTGTTTAGTGTTTAATTCTTAAAGGTGTATGTGGATGAACTGGTGAGGAAAGCATATGAAAATTGGAACCAGGTCGTGGAGTATGAAGGCAAATCTCTTTCGAACTTCAACCAACCTGAGAGGTTGAATATTTCTCAGAATAATCCTGCAGCGACTTTGGCAAATTACTCTACCACCTCTGCTGCTGACAATCCAATACATGTGACAGTAGTTCCATCTGCAGTCCCTCCTAATCAGTCTCCAGTGCATTCAGAATTTTCAATGGGAGGTTTGGAAATCAGTCCCTTGTAAATCACCAAATCGTTTAGCTATTGCGTTCTTGGTTCTGTATCATAAGATTACATTCTAATTTCAGTCTTTACTGCAGAGTATAATCAAACGCTGACAACAGCCCAGCCTCATAATCCGCAAGAACTATTCGACATTGGTTTGCAGCAAGATCAGTTTATGGGAATACGTCAACATCAAACTCTGGCCACCATAGAGAATGCAAATGTAACTGGGTTCGTTCTTGGTCCTCCACAGTCAGCCACATGCGGGTACCAAGACATTGAATCTTCTGTTGATCAGGGAAATCTTAATCTTTTTGATGACTGGTCAAAACATCATGGGAACGACTTATTCTCAGAGGAAGAGATCCGGAAAATAAGCCATGAATTGTTAGCTAATGAGGACATGCAAGAGCTGCTCCAGCTCTTCAGCATGGGAGGTGGCAATGGGGAAGATGGGTTTGCTTTCCCATCATTTATGCATAATACACCGAGGACGCAGGGATCTGATGAGGAGGGCCATGGGCGATCAGGAAAAGCGGTTGTTGGGTGGCTAAAGATAAAAGCTGCAATGAGATGGGGATTCTTCATCAGGAGGAAAGCTGCTGAGAGGAGAGCACATATTGTGGAGCTTGATGATGAACGATGATGGTTAATGGATAGTCAGGTTGCTTGCTAGTATATACTAATAGTAGCCCTGTACAGGTTAGGGATGGATATAAACATCACTTACAGTCTTACCGATATGAATTGTTCCTTGATGCGTAGAGCATTTGAGGATGTTGAAACATCTTCAAGAATACAGTAGAGTATTGAATTAGAATCTCCCCGAGTTCTTGGTTTGTAATGCGTTTTCTTGTTGCAAGAAACAAGGCCATGGCTTCAAAATCAAATCCCTGCATTTCCCTTCTATTTGATTAAAGACCCAATAATTAGAGACTCAATACCCAACTTCTGAAAAACATTTCTCTTGTCTTAAACTTTTTTTTCTTCCAAATCAAGTATTAGGACTCGAGAACCAAACAAGCATATATTTAGACCATGCAGCACGTAACATGTCTACATGTTTTCGTACATAAAGGACTAAACCAAATAATAAAATTCCAAATTATATTTTTATTTTGATATTAACTGCTAATTTGATTATAAAGAACTTGTTTATTTATATAAGTTTTCTAGCAAACACATCGAAAATACTTTTTGTAAACATATCAAAAAGAAAAAAAAGATCAGAAAACATAAATCAAAGATTATGGATTAAACTTCATCTTTACAGTAGTAGGTTCTAGAATTTATGTGCGTGTGGGGAACTGATTCTGAAGAAGGATGTCACTTGGATCCTTTGGTTAATACGAAACTTGTCAATAAAGATGGCCATCATAAAATAAGTAGGGAGAGATGTTAGCTGTGTCCCATACGCCTATCTAGAAAAGGCGACGATGGTCAAGATTAAATAAAGACATTTTAACAAAACCGCGTCTCCAACTCCAAAGACCAAAGCCATTTTAGCCCATCACTTTTCCATCTTCCAGCTGTCCGAATCAAGATGCGCCTTCTTTCTTCACCAAACCAAACCTATCGTCCCCATCGAACCTTCCTCTCTCTGACTGCCTCTGTTCTTACTATAAATACAACCAAATACGCACATCACCCTAAAACAAACAAACCTAAACTTAACAACAAAGACATAATATATAGGCAATGGCGGTGATCAATTACTCTACCATCATCGCGGTTCCATTGGTTGCTGCTCTTATGATATGCTCTGTTTCCGCCAACTTTCAACGAGACGTAGAGATAACTTGGGGAGATGGACGTGGGCAGATCACAAACAACGGCGATCTTCTCACGCTCTCTCTTGACAAAGCCTCTGGTTCAGGATTCCAATCTAGGAACGAATATTTGTTTGGTAAAATCGACATGCAGATCAAGCTCGTCGCCGGTAACTCCGCCGGAACAGTTACCGCTTACTATGTATGTCCCATTAGCTTTATAGTGTTGTTTTCTAAAGTTACACATATTTATTAGAATAGTTTAAGTGCTAACTGAGCTTTTTTTTTTTTTCTGGATTTACAGCTGATATCTCCTGGATCTACATGGGACGAGATTGATTTCGAGTTCTTGGGAAATTTAAGTGGTGATCCTTACACACTTCATACCAATGTCTTTACGCAAGGCAAAGGCGATAGAGAGCAACAGTTCAAGCTTTGGTTCGATCCCACTAGTGATTTCCACACTTACTCTATCCTCTGGAACCCACAACGCATCATGTAATTGAGTCTTCTTCTTTCTTGATCCCAACACCGTTGCAAAAGAGTATTTTTGTGTGTCTTGTTTGATCCGAACACCAATCTTGAACAACTCTTTTTTAATATAATCTTGTTTGGTTTGTCTATCAATTCAGATTCTCCGTGGATGGAACTCCGATAAGAGAATTCAAGAACATGGAATCTCAAGGAAATCTGTTTCCTAAGAACCAGCCGATGAGAATGTACTCGAGTCTATGGAACGCAGAAGACTGGGCCACAAGAGGTGGTCTCGTCAAAACCGACTGGTCTAAAGCTCCATTCACCGCCTCCTACCGCGGCTTCAACGAAGAAGCTTGCGTCGTGGTCAACGGCCAGTCGTCATGCCCTAACGGGTCAGAACAAGGTAGTCGTGGTTCGTGGCTGTCCCAGGAGCTAGACTCTACGGGTCAAGAACAGATGAGACGGGTGCAGAGTAATTACATGATCTACAACTACTGTACGGACGCTAACAGGTTCCCTCAAGGTCTTCCACGCGAGTGCTTATCTGCGTAGAGCTTTTAAGCAAAAGATCCAAAGCCATGGAAATCAATACTATTCTTTCATTCATCATATAAAGTATCAAATGTTTGGTTACATATTACTTCATTCTATGTGAGTATATGTGTATTTATGACCTTCCCAATCGAACGTAGTTACGTACCATTAGAAAAACTAAAGTCATATAGACCAATGTGAGAACAGATAAAACGAATGGAAACAGAAACGGAGTACTATACCGAACGAACTGATTATCTCAATACCAAAAAATTGAACAAACGTAAACCCTACAAAACATTTCAAAGCCTCCGGCATGGCCATGAGTCATGACGTCTCGTTGAGCTCCTTAACAATGTGAATTTTCTCATGCTATCCTTAGGACCTGTTGTGTTCTAATGGATAAATATCTTATGCTTGGTCCAACATTTTGAAGGAGGTTATGTTATTTTCTTTGTCCGTTTTGTATGTTTTCTCCCGTTATTTACCAATTACACTCGTACATGTTCCCAAGTTTGATTACATATTATGATAGATTAGCGGTTAAAATAAAACGGTATAATTATAAACCACTAGACTACAAACTCAGGTTAAGACAATCTTACTTGCATCACACAGACGACTAATTAAAAGCGATATTAACCTTTCACCCTCTTTTTTTATTTGTTTTGGTTCAAGTTCAACAACCTTCCACCTTCTTTATTCACTTAATCAACCACTTCATCAAAAGCGATTCCCAATTTATCTATCACTATACGTCGTAATATTTAGATTTTACTGTCTCAACAATTAATCAACAAAAATTTCATGTCTATTGGTAGAGTAGTATATTCCATTTTATTTGATCTCAAAGTATAAACGAATTTTAATTTTAACATTATGTTCTGAGAATCTTGTTATTGTCTCCTCAGGCAAAAACTATAAACTATATGCAATTTGCATCTATATATAAGATTTGACTATTAAATAATCTAATACTTTTAACAGTTGGATCTTTCAACCCTTCTAATTAATAAATAATATATGGTCTTTTGATCGAACTAATGTTGAGCAAAAACAGATTTACTTTGATGACAGATACCTATTATATAAACAACAATTAATCTATCTATTGATTTAAAAAAAAAAAAAAAATCCACGAACATGTCTAACTTGAACCGTGTAAGGTCGAATCTTTATTTAAATATTAATTACATACAAAGTTTAAGACTACCACGTCGATAATGTGCCTCCACGAAATAACTTCTCTTTATATAACCTCTTATATGAACAATTCATCTTAAACCATCAACAAATACTCATTTAATCACGGCGAGAAACAACAGAGGACAGGGAAAAAATGGCGTTTTACGCAACCAAACAGCCTCTCTTGTTGTCTCTCCTCCTCGCCATTGGCTTATTTGTGGTGGCTGCATCTGCCGGGAACTTCTATGAGAGCTTTGATATCACTTGGGGAGATGGCCGTGCCAACATATTCGAGAATGGGCAGCTTCTCACTTGCACTCTTGACAAGACCTCCGGCTCGGGTTTTCAATCCAAGAAGGAGTACTTGTTCGGTAAGATCGACATGAAGCTCAAGCTTGTCGCTGGAAACTCCGCTGGTACCGTTACCGCATACTACGTACGGAATCTCCTTGTGAAATTGATTGAATTTTAAATCTGATGTATTATAGTTCTTTTCATATTAATACCGATCATTAATACTATATATGTTGTGTGGCAGCTTTCGTCGAAAGGAGAGACATGGGATGAGATTGACTTCGAGTTCTTGGGAAATCTCACGGGTCAGCCTTACACTATCCACACCAATGTGTTCACCGGAGGTAAAGGCGACCGCGAGATGCAGTTCCATCTCTGGTTCGATCCCACCGCGGATTTCCACACCTACACCGTCCACTGGAACCCTGTTAACATCATGTGAGTACATAGTCTACATATAAGCAAATCCTACAATGATAATAAAACTTAACATATAAAATGTCTATAGTTCATGACATAAATGCTCGTTTCCTTGTGTCTGAAGCTTCCTTGTGGATGGGATCCCAATTCGGGTGTTCAAGAACAACGAGAAACATGGGGTGGCTTTCCCAAAGAACCAACCGATGAAGATATACTCAAGTCTCTGGGAAGCAGATGACTGGGCGACGCAAGGCGGTCGCGTGAAGATCGACTGGAACAACGCACCATTCAGCGCCTCCTACAGGAACTTCAATGACCAAAGCTCATGCAGCAGGACATCAAACTCAACATGGGTGACTTGCGACCCAAACAACAACTCGTGGATGTGGACCTCTCTCACTCCACACCAGTACGGACAGATGCAGTGGGTACAAGACGATTACATGATCTACAATTATTGTACTGATTATAAAAGGTTCCCTCAGGGTCTCCCCAAGGAGTGTACTAACCTTGAATGATCCTTCTATGAGAATTTTCGACCACCTCATCAATAACATATTTATTTTCCTTTCTTTCTTTTGATGTTACTTCTTTCTTTTGATGTTTCTGAGCTACGAATACGATAATACACACGTATATGTAATCTTCCAAGAAAATATTTTTTTTGTTTTGTTTTAATGTGAAGAAAACGTGCCAGTGCCAAGAAAATAATTTGATTACACTTGTACTCGATTATACACATTCTGTGTATCCAATGCGGTGTGATTGTTTATTTGGCGTCCTTTTTCAACTTCAGGGCTTTTAGCATTGCGAATTCAAATCCCATTTTTGGTTATCGAGAGAATCATCAATGTGCTTCAGAAAATGCAAGATAAAAGAAACACACAACAATCAAAACAACAAAATTCCATAAATTCCATAAATTGATGAGAATAATAAAAATATCCTAAAGATAAATATAAATGTAAATTATACTTTAAGGATAAATGTAAATATTCCTAATCATGATCTTCTAAATCTTTCTAGATCTTCATGATTTCTATAATCTTCAGTTTGTCATTTCGGTCGATCTCAAGTCTCTATCTCCCAATTTTGTAGTTCAAAACCCCCGTGAGATAATTAAACTATGTACAATATGTCCTTTTATAAATATAGTAAAAATATTAATTATTTTTTCTAAATTTTCACGACCATGATAGTAAATGTTGATCGTCTCTGTTTTCTTCTAAACTTTATGGGGACCTATGGTAGGCTATTGGTTGAAGATTTGCTACGTGGATGGGTAATGATAGTGGCTGGTTACTATAAACGTATTAATAAAGGGTTTTGTAATCTATATACATGATCTTTAGTTAATTACCAAGAAGAAGTTTTGTCTCTTTATTTCTCGTTTTTGGTAGATTTACAGAAATTTTAACTAATAAAAGAAAGAAATTCGTTCTTTGGAAGCTTATGTTATATACTCAACAAGAATCTTTAAACTTTTTTTTTTTTAATTCTTTCTTTACAGCACTATTATTTTGTCTAACTCAAATGTAAATTCTTTTGACATGTTTATATTGTGAAATTTAGAAGTAGCAAAGATATGCTGTGGTACTGTAATTTCAAAGTTACGTTGAATGAATGCGTTGGTTGGTCCAACTAACTAATAGGGCCTAACATTAAAGACGTTAAGAGCCACATTTAGGAAATGAATTTGGACAGTCCAATTTAAAGCACAGAACGTGTCTCTCTTCGACAATGATTTTTCAAACTAAATTTGATATTTCGTTTCATATACAAAATTCAGTTGCATTTTCAGTATTTACAAACTTTGTTCAAGTCTCCATAATGCCACTTTTTTCCTCCATTCCATCCAAATTTGTCTCAAAGGAGAATTTAATCAAAATCACAATCAAAATGATTAAATCTATAAAAATCAGACGACGTTGTTTGGACCAATGAACTAGACACTTGAGCTTCTCCAGCTCGTGTATTTTGCATGTGGAAAGCTTGAAGATAATTTCTTACCAAAAAGTCTGCTCATGTTCGAACAATAATTTTATATCATTATTATTATTATTATTATTTTTTTGTGAACCATATAATTATTCTTTATGACAAAAAAATCAAGAGACAAAAGTTTAGTTTACATATAATGAAAATAGGTCCAAACAACAAAAACAAGTTAAGATTAGGTTTAGATGGTTGAATAGGATGGTAATTTATATAGAGTTGTCATTTTCCCTATTGATTACTATCTGGTTTAAGTCAAAATCACACCGTTTAATTAGACCCACTCGTGACAATCAATATATGAACAAATTAACATCTCTATATCCATTAATTATGTTTCGATTTAAATTAATAACAAAATCCATAAAAAAAGCAGGAGATAGTATAAGCTTTCTCAATATATACAGCGTTGTTCTCAAAGCATTAAGAAATCAACTCCCTAATCACGAAGAATCTCAGCTAACTATAGAGTAGTATCACTTTTAGAGATAAAGACAGAAAATTAAATTAGAGAGTCCGTACGGATCAAGTTCATTAGGAAGGAGTTAGTACTTAATCAAACATTCAATGCCAATGGAGAAGTCCAACTGTATTTGCATTTCAATCTCATACAAGTGATCTGCAAATTGCCGCGTACGTACGTTAATGTATATATATATATATATTTATATATCCACCTGCCAAATCCTTTCAACTCCAAACCATTCTCTATTTTATAATTTATAAACAGTTTACAAAATTTTATGTTACAGTCTTCCCTTTCATTCTCATAAAAGATACAACTAGCTACAATCTAACAGAAGGAAACAGAGTGGGAAACATTCCTGTGTACGTAGGAAAGGAAGCGAGATGGTGATGAAATTGAGAGAAACAGAAGTGATCCTGAGGCTCTGTATCGTCTTTCTTCTCCTCCTTACTGCTTGTTTGGTCGGTTTGGATTCTCAGACTAAAGAGATTGCTTACATCCACAAGAAAGTCAGTTTCAGATACTTGATTGCTCTAGAGTAAGTTCATCATTTTCCTTTACTTTTGTCAATTTGTATATAGATCTAGGTGTAACTTAATATAATCATTTCTCTTTATACAATACTAATATCATACAGTCAGATTATTGTGTCAAGAAAAAAAACACCTTGGAACCATCAGTGTATTAAAAACTCACTGAAACAAGCTGGTACACAAACACAACTGTATTTAGATTTGAGTTTTATGCACTCTGAAAAAAGGGTAATGACTAATGATTTCGTAGTTTTTTGGAAGGATCTTGTTTTAGGAAAATTTTCTGTTTTTGTTAAATCTAGACGAAAATGACTTTTTGTACAGTGGGGACTTGTACTCTTTAATTATTTTGTCTTGGTTTAACAACTCTTTAATTAAGAATCATCTCTCACAATAAAAGTTAGATATAAGTTTACAATTTGACATACTATACTTAGTTCAAATGTGTGTGTGTGTGTGACAGGGCTGAGTTATACATAGATGTTGGGGTTGCTGCGTATAATTTGGTTCAATTAGGACTTCATTGGCACAATGTTGAACAAAAGACTTCCAATCCCAAATGGTTCTCTTACCTCTTGGATCAGGTATATGCTTAACTCTTTTAATTTAGACTACCGTTGATGATACTATATATATTATGTGCATGTGTGATGATAAACGTAAGTAAAATAGACGGCGGCGTACGTGGTTTTCGCGGGGACAACTGCGGCGGCGCAACACTCAATGCTGGTGGTAACGGGTTCACAGGAGCTTCAGTGGATGAAGTGGTGCTACAAGTTCACAAGGTTCTGCTTTCAGATGGGAAGTGCCATCATCTTAAACTACATAGCCGCGGCTCTCATGGTCCTCCTCTCTTTTATCTCTGCCTTCAACCTCTTTCGCCTCTATTCTCCTAAACGTTTTTTCCGTTTTAAGTCCTCTTCCTAATTAACTAATGATCAATCTCATAATCCGAAATAATGTTGATCGATGTGAAGAAGAAAATGTTGATTAATTATTGATGCAACTCTCAAATCTCAATTTGTGTATTTTCCACTATGTACACGATAAGTCCGATAAATATCACCAGTCTTTTGCTTGAGAAAATAGGTGTCTACAGTGTACGTAACGTACGCACAATGCTTAGGACTTGGTGTTACTTAGATTGTGATATGATGGAGGAGTGATGAGGAAAAAGAAGGGAGCTTGTGTATATAGGAAATTAAGTTTACAGAGAAGGATAGAAAGATGAAGAATGAAGACTTGGGATTAGAATTTTTTGTTTTGTTTTTTGCTTAGTTTAGGACAGCATGCACTTGCCAATGTACACATGCAGTTTTTGACACCTAGCACAATCATGCAGTTAGACCAACACATGTGTAGATCTCAGCCATTATCCAGGATTCCATTTCAATCTTAACCATCCAAACTAGTTCAATCTGATAGTTTCTCTAATCAATTCTTAATTTTGGTAAATTTTATACAGATATCCGTCATAATTCGAAATGGCCTATTCATGGCTCAAACTCGAAGATTAGGTTATAAAATCTTTTTACACGATTTTCTAAATATAGAATTTTACCAAAATCCACCATTTTTGTAACCACGTAAATATCCATTTCACGCCATATCTATGTTAAGATTATATAACGTGTGCTATTAATTACTTTGAGCATATATTGTTTCTGTATTTATCGTTGTGATAAAATCTGAGTGTAAATTAGTCAAATAAATAAATAGAAAGTCCTTAATATCAACTTTTAATACGGTCAAAAATTAATTTATTTCCTTTGTTTTGGTCAAACATTTATTTCCTATTAATTGGCTCAAAATATTAGGAGTATCACAATGCATAATCATGTTACGTTAACAATGCTATGGATGTCCTCTATAGTCTATACCTTCATACTCCCCATATATATTTTGCTCTAGACTTTTTTTGTCATTGTATTTTGCTCTAGACTAAAAATAAAAAATGCTGCCCACAAAAGTCAAAGCAAAAGAAAAAGAAAAAAACGAAGCTAGTATCACAAATTGTATAAATTGACAAACCCTTTTTTTTTTTATTCTCTTTTTCTAAACTTGTCTCGTTTTCTCCAAGACACATCAAGCCGCAAACCTTGATAACTAAAAAGCTTCCTCCTCTCTCTCTTTTTGTTTCCTCTTTCTCGCTGTCAAAATCTTCCGGAAACACGAGAGACTCTTTGTTCAAGAAAACTTTCTCTGCCAATATCCTCAAAATCAATTTGATTGAACGAGTCACACCAATCAAATCCAGGCTCGTTTCTCAAAACCCACCTTCTCCTTTTCTTCTCTCACCGCCGCAAAGTACTATTCACCTTTTCAAACTTCTCCTCAAAAACTCTCTGTTTCTTCTTTCTCTCTGTGTCTAAGGACGATGAAAGAGTATTGGACATCTTTGGCTTCTTTACTCGGCGTTCTAGCCTTTTGTCAAAGCCTAATGAATTCAGTATTCCCACCGGAGCTCCGTTTCGCCTTCTTGAAACTATTCAACAGAATCTTTAAACTCTTCTCCACCTTCTGTTACTTCGACATCACCGAGATTGACGGCGTCAACACCAACGAGCTCTACAATGCCGTCCAGCTCTACCTCAGCTCCTCCGTCTCCATCGCCGGAAACCGTCTCAGCCTCACACGCGCCGTCAACTCTTCCTCCATCACCTTCGGCCTCTCCAACAACGACTCCATCGTCGACACATACAACTCCGTCACCGTCGTATGGGAACACATCGTTACACAGAGACAAACTCAAACCTTCGCTTGGAGACCAATGCCGGAAGAGAAACGCGGCTTCACACTCCGGATCAAGAAGAAAGACAAAAACTTGATCCTCGATTCTTACTTGGAATACATCATGGAGAGAGCTGACGAGATTCGCCGGATGAATCAAGATCGCCTTCTTTACACGAATTCGCGAGGTGGGTCTGTCGACTCGAGGGGTCTTCCTTGGGAATCTGTTCCCTTTAAGCACCCGAGTACCTTCGATACACTCGCCATGGATCCGGTTAAGAAGCAAGAGATCATGGAGGATCTCACAGATTTCGCAAAGTGTCAATCTTTTTACCAGAAGACAGGTCGCGCTTGGAAAAGAGGATACTTGCTTTACGGACCACCCGGAACAGGGAAATCGAGTATGATCGCCGCCATGGCTAACTATCTCCGGTACGACATCTACGATCTCGAGCTCACGGAGGTCAAAAGCAATTCAGAACTGAGGAAGCTCCTGATGAAGACCAGCTCCAAGTCGATAATTGTGATCGAGGACATTGATTGTTCCATCAATTTAACGAATCGGAACAAGAAACAGAGCAATGGGAGCTACAACGAAACAGAGGCGTTAACCGGGTCCGGTTTAAACGAGGATTCCGGTAATGGGGACACGATAACGCTTTCAGGTTTGCTGAACTTCACTGATGGGCTTTGGTCTTGCTGTGGCAGCGAGAGGATCTTTGTGTTCACGACGAATCACGTTGATAAGCTTGATCCTGCATTGCTAAGAAGTGGAAGAATGGATATGCATGTGCACATGAGTTACTGTACGTTTCCTTCTGTCAAGATCTTGCTGAGGAATTACTTGGGATACGAGGAAGGAGATTTAAGCGACGGCGTTTTGAAGGAGCTGGAGGAAGTGGTGGATAAGGCTGAGATTACGCCGGCTGATGTAAGCGAGGCTCTGATTAAGAACAGGAGGGATAAAAAGAGAGCTGTGAAAGAACTGTTGGAGGATTTGAGAAGTAGAGCGGAGAGAAATCAGAAGAATGGTGGGAGACAGAGGGATCAAAATGGGAGCTCGGAAGAGCAAGAGAAGATGGCTTTGGATAGTCCTTATGCAGAAGTGAACGGAGGAGAAGAAGAAGAAGAGATTGAGGATATCATTTGCAAAAGTAGTGATGATTATTAAGTGTTTATTTTTTTGTTTCGTTGTTCTTAATTAGGTTTTCAACACTTCTATGTTTACACACAATGTGAAAGTTGGTTGATCATTTCTTATTTTTTCTCTTTTTTTTTTTTTTTTGGGTTATTGAACTTTTTGAAGTAAGCTAAAGTGAACGCGTAATTGATGGAGATTAAGATTTTATGTATGCGGAGATCCGAAAATGCAAAAGATTTCTTGGTTACCACTAAGCATTTGGTAATGCTGTCTTTATAATAATATTGTCATCAACTTTTTGTTGAGTGGTACAGAATTATCATATAATAAGGATTTCTATATAGACATTTGATGAGTTTTCTTAGCTAAATAGATATTTTTTATATTAAGGAACGTTTTAGAGGACATCTAATTACGGTTGATATGTTATTGTGGACATATGTAACGTGGACAGTCATCTAATTAAGTGGTTTTATATCTGATTAAGTAAAATGGAAACTAGTTTTGTCGTAAAAAGTGATGATCCATTGGATAAGATCAATGCCTTGTCAATGTCAAAGTACAAAACACAGGACAAGCCTTATTAAGACCAAAACATTTGTGGTTGACATCTGTTTTAAAAAAAAACAAAAATTCTTTGCATTGTTTGTTGGACTAACACTGGACCTCACCATATGAAAAAAATGGTCATGTGTCGATATAAAACCATTTTTTTTTTTAAGTTACTTTATTCTGACTATCTACAATTAATATATAAACAACAAATGTTTTATGCTTCTGTCATTGATTCAATCAACCAAAGTGGATCTGTCCATCATCGTCTCTATCAATTGAAACATGAGTGTATTGTGCATCTAGATAATAAAATAAAATTGTCAAGTTCGCTAATAATATACATTTGGATGTCCCATATAAGAAGAGTTGGAGTTTCCGAAAGAGATAAAATAACAAAGTAAAAAACCTCGTGGAAATAATAATTGTGTAACAAGAAAATTTCCAAAAAGACGAATCGAAATATTCATACAAAAAAGGCAGATTTGATTTAGAAAGTGAGGTTGGAGGTGATGCAAGTACATCATGCTTTTGTCGGGAAAAAGTAGAGAAAACTATATATGACTTCTTATTATCTGATGTGGATTAACACACTTTTACTTTTCTTTGCGTCTCAATTTTTCGATAACACGTTCTAAAGGCTAAAGCATTTGATGCATGCAGGCTTATATAGTAGTAACAAAATGAGTAGAATATTGATTTGGTATATCGTAAGTAGAAAATAACACCTTGAAATTTAATTAATGACTATAAAGAAATTTTATGAGTTATATAGCCCATGAAGCCCAAATTAAAAGAAGTACCTTTCAATTAAAAAGGCCCAATTAAGAATATATATACGTGACAAAGGTCAATTTTTTTAATGTTTGGTCAAACTATGTTAGCAACTCCGACAAGATTCGTTGCTTTAACAAACCCATTCCGATCTTCTTCCACTAAGATTCCGATCTCCGTTTCTCTCTTTCCCGAAGCTTTTCTTCACAAACCATTGACCAGAGCTTCAGTACATCTTCGTTTCGTAGCGACGATGTCGACCCCTGCCGCTGCCGTCTACGCAACCATCACGCACGTCATTTTCGACATGGATGGTCTCCTTCTCGGTAACTTATTTGTCTTCTTTGATCTTTGTCTCTGTTCGATTTTTGTAATTGGCACTCTTATTATTACTAGTGATTTTTTTTTCATTAGTTCTCTGTTTGATGCGACTAAGGATTTTGGTTTTTTCTTTAAATGTAGTTTCTGTGGTTTTTTTTTTTTTTTTTAATCACTGTGAGTTCTGGTCTGAAATTTGGAAACTTTAGGCTTTTATAAGAATCTGGTTTCTCTACTTAAATTCTAAGAGCATCATTGGTCAATCTAGTTGCGGTTGGTTGATAAGAAAGGTTTAGATCAAGCTGGTCTTTAAGTTGTTCCGGTGAACATGTTTATGTATACTGTTGGCAGATACGGAGAAGTTTTACACTGAAGTTCAGGAAAAGATTCTTGCTAGATACAATAAAACATTTGATTGGTCTTTGAAGGCGAAGATGATGGGGAGAAAAGCCATTGAAGCTGCTAGGCTTTTCGTCGACGAAAGTGGAATCAGTGACTCTCTTTCAGCTGAAGATTTCATTGTAGAGAGAGAGTCAATGTTGCAAGGCCTCTTCCCTACAAGTGACCTAATGCCTGGTACAATCTCTCTTATCTAGTGTTGTAGATAAGTACACATTGTGAAAATTGATTGGTCCTTGTCGATTTTTTAAGCCATTCTTTCTTTTAATGCCTCTGTTTTATACTCTTTTTGAGCTCACTCATTACTCTAAGTATACAAGTGACTAGTAAGTTGCCAGTGTGTTTATACTCTTTTTGCTGTCATTTTCCAATATTCATCCTTTTTTGCAGGAGCTAGCCGACTTCTCAGACATCTCCATGGGAAAGGAATTCCAATTTGTATAGCCACGGGGTATGTCTTTCTGTATCAGCACATTGATTTACATATATATTGATAGATCACTCAGAGGGTGCAAATGGCTTTCTTCAGCTTCTTTGTATTCTTGGCATCTCTGATCTGATTTTTGCTTCTTTTTTGTGATGCAGAACACACACACGACATTTTGATCTCAAAACACAGAGACACCGTGAGCTTTTCTCGTTGATGCATCACGTCGTTCGTGGAGATGACCCAGAGGTGAAGGAAGGGAAACCTGCGCCAGATGGCTTTCTTGCTGCATCCAGGAGGTTTGAGGTAACAGATGGTCTATAAAACTATGCATATAAACCATAGTATAAAAATAAAGAACTCATATTAGCATGATGATGTTTTGAAAGTATTTTTGTAAGTTAATGTTTCCCTCTTCTTTGCTGAATTCATAGGACGGTCCTGTAGATCCACGGAAGGTTCTGGTTTTTGAGGATGCACCTTCTGGAGTCCAGGCAGCTATAAACGCTGGAATGTAAGTGGATTTCTTGTAACAGCTTCCAAGTTCTCATTAGTGGTTCATGTCGACCCTTAAAAGGCTAAACTATTGTCTTTGAATGGTCTGTGTCTTTTTGTGCAGGAATGTGATAATGGTACCGGATCCAAGATTAGATAAGTCTTACTGCGGTGCAGCGGACCAAGTTCTGGCCTCTCTGCTAGATTTCAAACCAGAGGAATGGGGCTTACCTTCCTTCCAGGATTCACACAACTAAACCTTTAAGCTTTTCAAAGTAACGTTATCCTCAATCTAACGATACTTGACTGGTTGACTTTGATTCTTTAGCAGATTCAAGCCTGTACGTGTACCCTATACTAGAAAGATCATTGCAAATTGTAGTTCTTATTGGTGTCATTTGAAATAAAATATTACTTTCTAATACAATTCTTCTATTTTATACATGGCTCATGACCATATAAATTCATGTGGTAGCCAAATTCGTAAGCAAGTCTTTTGCTACGATTTTTGTAGAAACCGACATGATTGGTACATGTCATTGAATGTTAAAATCAAACCCAATTGGACATCTCTACCTAACCAAAATTGTAACATATCTTCCACAAAGAAACTTCAATGATTGCTACAGGCGAATATTTTAGTTTCGTCGTTTGTAGTTAACGTACTTACATAATCAGAAGATTCAGAATTGAGGTCAGCACAAATACAACCAATAGATTACAAGAATATCTTAAGCAAATGTAAATATGTAAACAACGTAGCATCATCTTCGAAGAAGTGTTATTGATTTCTTTGTGTCATATTAATATGTTTTCCCACTCGTTAATCATTACTAATTATTATCAAATTATTTCTCTATCATCGTTATTGAAACTTTTGGTAATTGATAAGCATATAAGTACAAGTGATTTTTGAGGATCAGATCATTTGATAATTAAAGAGGACGCAAAGTTTGGCAAATCTTTACTCTATGTCTAAGCATTCACGTGCGCTTATGAACCGTCCAACATCAAAGTTTACTAACGTGCGCTTCGTATCAAAGCTTACATAGATTTGGCAAACTTTGATTTATTCTCTTGAAAACTATATGCTTAATATTTGCTGTTTATAGTAAAGAATTGTGCACCTATCAATTTTCCGATATATATGATGCGCCAACCCATATTTAATCGTAGTTGATTAGAGGGGACGTTATAGCCATCTTCAAGATTAACAATAATACTTAAATGTAACTGATTGACCACAAAAAGAAAGAAAAAAAGAAACACAAACTGTTTTGATGGTAAAAGTCACGTAAATGAAGTATTTAGTTCAAAGTGATATTTTTTTCTTTTCATTTTTGTTAACAACAGGTAATATGCGGTTTTGAATAAGGCACAAACCATTACGTTACAAGTTCTGCTCGTTGCAAAGTAATATAGATACATGAATCTTATTTCTTGATGGTATATTGTATAATATATGGTACCTTTCCCGTGCAAAAGCAATTGAGTCATTGAAGTATTAAGCAATATAGAGTCTCTATTGTATAATACAAAGTCAAAACCCCGCCATTACATCATACGTATAAACTCATGTAATATATATACGTACACATCAACTTGGTCATTCATATATCCTTACGTTCCATCTTCTATACCGGACAAGAATATCTCTATCTCTATCCCTACATATATAGACCCATATTATTCATCAAAACCCTTAGGCACACATCTTCCTCTGATCTCTTCTCTTTCTCCTAACATAAGCATCACGCCAAGAGCCGCATATACGAATCAAGAACACAGCATAATTAACTCTCATCGCTAGCCCTAACAATGGAGAAGGATACATGCAAGGAAGGTCGTTCAACTTTCTCGAGAAACTCATCTATCGGATACTACGATGATCGGAGGTCAGAGGGTGTTCCGTTCAAGTGGGAGATGCAGCCAGGGACTCCCATTAAATCGCAGCCGCAGGAGACTGTTCCTCCATTAAGTCCTCCTCCAGCGATGCTCAGCCGCGGCCTCCCAAAGCCATCCATCTCCATCGAAGAGCCAAAGAGCTTTGTGTTTCCATCGAAGCTGAAGCTGAAGCTGCGGAATTGGAAACATCTTCATTGCAAAAGATATTTTTCTAGATTGACTAACAAAATGGTTTTGTCTTCCATTTGTTTGTACCCTGAGAAACGCTAGATGGCCAAATTATTAATTATTTCTTTGAAACTAGGCCCAATGTTTTTTATTTTTTAAAGTCATAATAACAATATTTTTTGAAAAGTTATTAAGCCATATAGGTTTTATTATCTAAACAGCATTTTGCTGTATGTTAAGAAATAGATAACGTTACGTTATGAAGAAAAACCCGTATATTCAATTCTTATAAATCTTTTAATTATCAGTGTTGACAAAAATAAAGTCGTTTATCAGTAAACCAAATGAACCAATCTCGAGCTAGATCTAGCGAATACTACAATTATAATTTATATCAGAAGCTATCAAATCTTTTTTTTTGTCATCTTTTTTTGCTATCAAATCAAATTGTAAAAAATTGTCTAAAAATTGGATGGTGTAATTTTTCTCTAGTTTTGAGCATAATTAAAGCTTATAGTAAACTAGTAGTTGAAACTTGTCACTATAAATGCAAAGTTATACAATGGTCGAAGGGTCTACAAAAGAGAAACTGAAGTACTAGTTCCCTAGTTTTTTCTAGCATTACGGAACTACCATAATTTGTCAAAATAAAAAGCTGGTTAATATAAGAAAACTTGAAAGGGGGAAAAGTGAAATCTTTATTTAGATGCTTTAATACTAAT
This sequence comes from Capsella rubella, assembly GCF_000375325.1. Lineage (NCBI taxonomy): Eukaryota > Viridiplantae > Streptophyta > Magnoliopsida > Brassicales > Brassicaceae > Capsella > Capsella rubella. Next base: position 5,635,567 of record NW_006238917.1, on the reverse strand, counting down.
TCAGATGAGTTGAATAGGTAGCCACTAGCCAATTCAGAAACGAAGATGTCGTCTTCATTAACCCGGACCAATACGTGTCGAAATTGAAGCAATCCAAATATTTTTTCTCATTTGTTTGTCAGAAAAATTAACGCATGCACGGAAAACTATTTTTTACATTATAAATTGCATTTTCTTTTACAGCCTCAATTAGTAATTAAAACGTAAAATTTCAGAAAACTAATTTTAATAATCACTTTACTCTACAAAACGATACTTCTAACATGAAAGTTAAAAACACATGTGGCATCTCAACTACTCACTGCATTCATTTACCTAACCATGCATAATTATTTATTGTTCTATTCTAGTATAAAATTTTACACATATAAAAATATAAGACAATGACACAACTGAATGCTAAACAATACCGACTTAAACTCCAAGTGAACTAAACCGACGAAGCAAAAATCTAGGACCATTCCCCAAAGTACAACACACACAAATCGGCCACGATCTTAAGCGAACGATGAGATATTAAATGACGAAGAGATGGACCTAACGACCAACGCTTTCTCCGAATCATAGTTAATGCTCACCCAACTCTTTTCTTTAGTTATCATCTCTCTCTCTATTGACATTTGGCATAGTTTCATTTATATAAATAGAGCCAAAAGATTGAGAGTTGTTTCTTCAGGTTCTGTGATGAAGAGTCTTTTCACTCTTTAGTTTTGTGAGTTTTTCTTTCGTTTTGTACATCGAACAGACTCACTGGTTATTTCTTCCTTTCTTGATCAAAAAGATTCAGATATAGCGTTTCTGAATCAACAGCGTCACAATATGGTAAGTGGGTTATTATGTCGTCTATCACACTTGTAAAACACTTTTAACAACTTTTAATAACTTTCTAACAACTTCTCAAATGGTTTTATTATAAAAAGTTCTCAAATAGTAAGTGGGGCATAAATAATTCGTTTTTCTAATCTTTAATATTTTTTTGTTTGATGATTTTAACTGTTAGACATATATAGTACAATCTAATGAAGATTAATCTTAGTCTTTTTATAACACAAAATCCTGAATTAATGAAATCGTAGCATATTGTTTGGTACGCTCTCTTGATAAGTGCCGTATTTTCTTGATATCTTTCCATCTTAGTCATGACAGTTTTTTAATCAAGCCAAAGGGTGAGTACCTTGAAGCCAGTTTTTCAACCATTAATTTAGGTGTTTGGGTTTGACTTATAGATTCATTCATTTTTGTTGTGTAAAGGCAGAAGAAGAAGAAGAACGGAGAAGGCACCTTGTGCTGGCCAAACCTTTTTCGTTGGAAGATGAAAATAATTCTGAGCACACAGCTTCTAACGTAATCCGCAGGATCCTCAGCCTCTTTAAGAACGTGCGTCCAGGATCCGATCTCACCAATTTCCAGGTGTAATATCTTAGAAAACCTTGTTGATGTAAATTTTTTTTGTTAAGTAGAAATAAGTAGCGATATTAATTAATTAACCATGTGCAACCTTTATAGTAAAACGTAATACCCATATGTTACTCTCTAAACAGTTGAACATATGTAGATTATTAATTTTTGGTACAAATCAAAAGTTATATTTTCCAATTTATTGATTTATTTTCTTTGAACGTAAAGCTGCCACCTCAACTGAACCTACCTAGATCACAACTCCAGTGTTACGGCGAGATGATCTACAGCCTCGGGGGTCAGGATCTGCTCGGGGCATGCAGCCGTCGCGATCTTCCTATCGAACGGCTTAAATCGGTTGTGACGTGGAACATCTCTACACTCCGTCCGGTGGTCTTTGGCATGTCTCCGTACAACCCCGTTCTTGGCGAGACTCACCACGTCTCCAACGGTTACATCAACGTCATTGCCGAACAGGTATTATCATTTTGTTGGATAAATAAGTATATTCATTACAATTACCAACGGGGACATACAAATTTAATAAGCAAAGTTCACTAGATAAAGACAGAGATATTTTTTATATGATTTTTTATGGGGATCTTATAATTTCCAAAATACCAAGCTTTTGAAAAGAGTCCAACATTGGTATTAATTAATACATCGTTAGTTTTCAGGTAGTGCATCATCCTCCCGTGTCCGCACTTCATGCGACTCACGAAAAAGAAAATATCGACGTGATGTGGTGTCAATATTTCACTCCTAAATTTCGTGGTATGTCTATTTTATTTTCTTTCATTTTAATGTAACAGTCCTATGGTTGCTGCTACAACAACAATTATCTCAAAAGTCAAAACTAAGTCTAGTCTTGAATAATCCGTCCAAGAACATTACTAACTCAAATACGCGTTCGGTTTCCTCCATAACCGAACCATGCATGATATATGCGTCTCGTACGTCTTGGTTCCGACGTCTTATTGACTTATGCACCTACCAATTTTATGGTTCACAAGGCACTTACGTGGATGTTGAGGTAAAGGGTAAAAGAGTGATGAAGCTTCTCAATCGAAAAGAGACTTATGAGATGAACCAACCGAGACTAATTATGAGATTCTTACCGACCCCTGGAGCTCACTGGGCAGGTAAAGTCAAGATTAAGTGTCCGGAGACGGATCTTGAAGCTGAGTTGAATTTGATATCCGATTCCTTCATCGAAAGATTCAGAGGCAACAAAAATAGATCAATTAAAGGAAAGATCTTTGAATCTTCCACTGGTAATCAGCTCTACAACATCTTTGGCCATTGGGACAGGTAAAACACATTAATCATAAACTCATTGTTACAGCTCTTAAAAAAACATCATAAGATGTACGAATGATGCCATTAACATATATCCAATATAAAATGTTTCAGAACAGTAATGGCCAAAAATCTGAAGACTGGCGAGCTCGAGGTTATCTACAATGCCAAGGAGAATATAGCAGAACTCAAACCTCCAACCGTCAAGAATCCGAAGGAGGTAATGGAGAGCGAATCTGGGATAATATGGAGTGAAGTAAGTGAAGGAATACTCAAGAATGAGTGGGAAAGCGCAAGAGAAGCTAAAAGCCTTGTGGAGAAGAAACAGAGAGAGTCTCTGAAACAGAGAGAGGCTTCAGGTGAGTTATGGGTTCCAAAACATTTCTCAATGGTCAAAGATGGTAAAGACTGGGACTGCTCACCGCTACACTCCACGGTCCCTCGGGCTCCGCTCGTCGTCACAGAGGCAGAAGGAGAAACCATAAACCAGTTTCAAGATAACAACAATCTATGTTGATATTAGTTTTAAGTTATTTTACAATTAAAATGTTGTTATAAAAAAAAATAGATCGATAACTATAAAATGGGAATGGTGTTTTTGTCACTTCATGAGGTTCAATGTACGAGCGGTACCTCAGGTTTTTGAGAAACTTCTCAAATATATATTAGGGGTATTTTCACATCCCTTATAACAGAAAAATATATATTGTTTTTTCCTATACAAAAATTATCCAATTCTAAAAAAATGAAGATTCATCATTCATCAATATACTTCTCTAATACGTGATGGTGACCATATAATATACTCTTAAGGAGGTGTATTCAATTAAGCAGCATGTAATTATCTGTGCGAAAATAACAAATCAATTTACATCTCCACCATAATTTATTACTACAGGTAAGCATTAATTAATTAAGCAAGCCTGAAAACATGGATCTAACGACTAACGCCCCTCCGATCCATATAGTTAATGCTAACCAAACTCTCTCTATTGTGATATTCTATCTATGTTTCTAGCATTCTATATAGATGGAGCAAATAGATTAATAGTAATTATCACACTATGTACTGTTATGTTATACAGAGTGTTTTATTTTGACTCTGGTTTTTGAGTTTTTTTCAGAGTCGGTTTTATTTACAGATATAGTTTCATCTCAGAAATATAAATTGTTTCTTCTTCAGCAACTCCTATAATGGTAATTAGGGATCATACACTTTTTTGGGTCAAGAAGTGAGTCATGCACTTAGATTAATGTACTTTTTGGTTGTGTGCAGGCAGAAGAAGAAGAAATGAGAAGGCACCTTGTGCTGACCAAACCTTTTTCCCTGGAAGATGAGAAAGATAGTGAGCACACAACTTCGAATGTCATCCGCAAGATCCTTAGCCTCATTAAGACTGTACGCCCAGGATCTGATCTCGCCAATTTTCAGGTGTAACTTCTTATGTATATGTTACATATAGGTTTTTAATTATGATCCATATTCTCCGTAAAAACTCGCGTCATTTGTCCATAATATCATACATATGCATTTGTTAAGATTAAGTGTCCGGAGATTGATCTCGAAGCTGAGTTGAATTTGATATCTGATTCCTTCATTGAAAGGTTCAGAGGCAACAACAATAGATCAATTAAAGGAAAGATCTGTCAATCTTCCTCTGGTGATCAGCTCTACGACATCTTTGGCCATTGGGACAGGTAAAACACATTAATCATAAACTCATTGTTACAGCTCTTAAGAATATAAGAAGCTGTGATGTGATGTCATTAACATACCATAATGTTACAGAACAGTAATGGCGAAAAATTTGAAGACTGGTAAGCTCGATGTTATATACAATGCTGAGGAGAATATTAAAGGACTCAAACCTCCAATAGTCAAGAATCTGAAGGAGGTAATGGAGAGTGAGTCAGCGATTATATGGAGTGAAGTAAGTCAATGAATACTGACGAAAGAGTGGGAAAGCACAAGAGAAGCAAAGAGAGCTGTGGAGGAGAAGCAGAGAGAGGCTTCTGGTGAGTTGTGGGTTCCCAAACATTTCTCAGTAGTCAAAAAGGGTAAAGACTGGGATTGCTCACCACTACAGCTCACGGTTCCTCGGGCTCCACTCGTCATCACAGAGGCGCAAGAAGGAATCATAAACCGGTTTCAAGAATTCAAAACTCTCTGTTGATGATAGCTTAAGTTATTACAATTCCATGTAACATAAAGCCAATTGATAACGACTGAACCAGCGGGGAAATCGCAAAATGGAACACTTATAACCAAAACTTTCTGCTCTAATTGCATATAACAGGCTCTCAGTTTCATCAAGAGACATAAAATTCCAAGAATAATTTCAGTTTCTTCAGAAAATTTACAGTAACTTAAAGATCCACCTCTGAGACATATCTGGAAAATAATTAGGTCCAAGAATCGTGTGTTTGGTTCAAGCATCCTCTCTCAGGCAGCTATGCTTGTGTAGTTTGGGAAGAGGTTGACCAATGTGTCGAGAGCATCGGGATGGAACTTCCTTGCAAACAGATAACAAGGCCGTGTAATCCCGTTCCATGTACAAGGCCAATGCAGCTCATCTCCATGCTTTAAAATCACAAGTAGAAGTATTAAAGAGAGAACAAAAGAACAGAGGCTGTGAGGGAGAGTCACAATAACGTACCTCGCCCACGCTGGTAACATGTACACTCATGTCCTCGGACTGCACAAGAGAGAAAAGAGAAAAGTATAATACCATGCTGACTGACAATTTCAAAAAAAATGTATTCTGAAACATACCGAGACGTTTTTCATGAACTCTAATGAAATCTCGTTTGCTGCGTATGTCTTTGGATGCCACCTTCGTTCAGACCAATCAACATAAGTCACTGACCAGTTTGAGATCCCCATGGGATCAATCATCTGAAAGAAGAGCCAGCAAATAAACATGTTTCAGCTGCAAGAGGGGTGAAAAGATTGCAAACGATGGAGTGTGAAGAAGAATAGCCTCACATTGAAGAATGTTGGCAAGTAGTGTTCATCAGCAATGCAGTTCTTGTCGGCCTCTATTCCAGGCTGATATTTATAGAAACTTAATTTCAGAATCAGAACTCAAAACGAAGAGGACTGAAACTTTTTATTGAGTTCAAAATCTCAAAAGAACCAAGATCAAAAAGCTACAATATGAAACCAAAATTGTTCAGCTGCAGGACAAAACTTACTCCACAATACTCGCGGAATTTTGAGTAGTAAAGACCATCGGCCATCACTATAATTGCGTGTTGTCGCTTCATTGTGAACCACTAGCAAGAAGGAAACACAAAAATTATACAGCGAGAAGTGACAAAAACTCAATTTTGTTTCGTTTTATCGCAGTAGCAGCATACTCATTAAGACAAGCTCCTAGAGATTAAGTCCTTACCTGAGCACCTTTTCTAAAATCTTCCCTGGCGATTTCTGGTAGCATGTGTTCCATATGTCTACCGGTCCCATGTGGACCAGGATCCACAAAACTTGAGAAACAGAGAGATCATAGAACTTTGTGTCAGTGAATATTAATGGGGAAAATCCAATTGTTTTTTTTGTTCTAAGAGAGTAATGTACCTCTCAATGAAACTAACGTTGGAGTAGAGCAAATATCTATAAGTGTAGTCGAAAGTATGCAACGGTATACAACTGCCAAGAAAATAAATTTGACGTGATCAGCTAGTACAAAAAACCTTAATTAGGACATTTAAGCAACATTGGATCATTACCTCTCTGAAACAAGAACAAAGTGTTGGTTGTCAGGATCTTCAAGAGCGCTAACCAGTAAACGCTTCTCGGCATCAACCATAGAAATCCTTCCCCAAGTAACCTCATCACTGTGGATCTCCCGATCAGAAAAGTGACGGCTGATGTGAACTGGTCGTTCCTTTGACGGGTGGATGTAAATAGAGAACTTCCCTTCATGACCCTTCACAACACCAAAGACCCTCAATAAATCAATGAAATGTAGCTAACAGTTGGACATTGCATCGAGGTATGTGTTACCTTGAAAAATTCATCCCAGAGCTTCTCAAATGGCAAAGTACCAGGAGTCAAGAACAAGAAAGCGATTTTGGAGTTTGCGGTTATGAAGGGAGGCGTTCTTAGTATGTCTCTGACCACTGCTCGAGCTGCTACCTCCTCATCAGTGAACTTCCTGACATGAACAGGTAGCCACGCGGAGAGAGCATCCTCGCAGCCTCTAGTGCTATAGAGACCATGACAGGAGGAGCTCTTGCCGTGTTTTGGGTACATGTGAGTACAGATCAGAAGCATGCTGGTCACTGAAACTGTCAAAACGACCCATAAGGGCTTCTTGAGAGATGTGTGGTGGTGGTGACGTGGCCCCTGCAACATCTTCTGCGTCTCACCCATTGAAACCAGTCTTAACACCTCCCTTCTCCTTTCTAGCTTATAGGCATACAAAAGCTTGAATCTTTTTTTCACTTCTGCATATACTTCTTTTAAATTGGCATTGACTGAAGTAATATAAAAAAAAGATCGAAAGATTTTATTGATCTATTGAAGAACAAGAACAAAGGACGCTGAGAGATTAATATATCCGGGAAACACGGAGAGATTAAAGTGATGTTTCAAACTAATCTTAAGAAGAAAGCTCCTTCAGAAAGAAGCAATAAGCAAAATGCAGCACGTTGTTCCCGTGATTCAGGAAATGCAGGACATTCCTCCTAAACTCTCTCTAGCACACGTACGAGCTAAACAAGTCTAAATCTAGTGAGTTTTTCTCCGACCAGACTAAAGTCAGAAGCTACAAATCCCAGATTCAACTTCTTAGTAGCAAAATGAAGTCACTGTAGCTGGCAAAATCAGTTAAAAAGAGTTAAAGAAAGACAGTAACCTCGAGGTGAATCGAAACGGTAGAATGCAGAAAGACAGAATCTTTGTCCGAACCCAGATCTCAAAAAAGTCGAATTTGATCCTCTTCGTTAAGATCTAGGGCAAAAAAATAAAACCCAGAAGGGTTGGATTCAACGAATGTGAGGGTCCAAAGAGAGAGGGACGCTAGAGGGAAAGTTTCCTTTTTTGCTTTTCTAAGGGAAAAATAAATAAGTCTTTAAAAACATGGAGACACACACACACAAGTGGAAGACGATTCAGATCGTTTTTGGTTTCTTTTATACCTGAGTAGTACTGCTTCCTCTCTCTTTAGAGTTTGAAATAAAAGAATTGAAGAAGAAGAAGAGACTTTTTGGTGAAACCAACAAGTCTTCTTCTCTCAAGTGATTAAATTCGAAACCAATTGAGAGACTACATTATTAAAACACTGGCTTTCCATTTACTCCAATAATTTCTATTAATTTCTTGTTATTAAACTAGCTATATAAAAGTCCCAAAAGAATCTACATTTCTATTTTGTTTTGGATTTGAGTTGGCTTCACGACTCTAGAACCTCTTTCTAATTAAATTTTCATTTTTTTAGCCACCTTCTTTTATTAAACAAAACAAATAATGGTACTACTATTCATTCATTTTTATATATGTATGGGCAAATGGAAAACAAAAATAGTCCAAGTGGGTATAAAAAATAACGAATTTTAATAGCTCTATCATCGCTCTTGACTTGACATTTCATGACAGTCGCCGCTTTGTTCCTTCCACGATGGCGAAAGATTAGACTATTTAGTAGAGTTGTTGCTGTTGCCTATATAGCCGATTAGGCCATTAAGCCAATTCGTCTTTTTTTTGTTCTTAGTGACAGCTAAATCTGAGAAATTAAGAAGCCTGAGTATTTTGGTGTACTAAATTGAAATGAGTGGGGGCATCATAAGAGTTACATGGAAGTTTGAGGAATCTGTCTCCTAGCATCATGAGCCTAAACGGAACAAAATGCATCAAAAGATTAGACTGGTGAAAACAGGATATTCATCTTTCAACTGTCTTATCATTGTCCAATTTGGACGGTAATGGGTGACGGGATTAATGAATCACTTATCATGAACAACGAATGATTTTAGCATGTGATTATGTTTTGAAAGAAAACAACAAAATTGAACAACAACAGCTAACAAGTAGTAGACAGTTTTTATTTATTTATTTATTTGAAGTATGGTTTCCATAACATTTTCTTTGTATTTGTATATGACTTGTGGAAATTTCTTGATACAAGTACAAAACAAATACATAGAAAATTCCGTTTATTTTAGATGTCGATGGATACATATAGATTTGGATAGTAGTTTTTTCTCTCTAAATTAAATGGACGATAGATACATTTCGTCTGCTTGAATATTACTATGTTGAAGCCATGAAAGTGCCTCATTCCATAATATTTGCAGTCACATATGTTTAGAATACGATGACCAAAGTCAACCAATATAACTTTCTATAAGAATTTCAGTTATTATAAAATCATTTGGACTAGTTTAAAACCAACAAAAACCTAAAATCTATACAGCATAAAATGGTAATCATATTCACTTATAAATCATGATAATATCCTCATGAAAAGTAATCCAAAAGAAAGTTCAAGAATTATGAAAGATAGGAACATTCACCAGTAATATCCCAAAATCTCTTTTTTAACAAGATGATCAAGATCAATGGTCATTCAAATGGATCATGATTAATCCCACATCTCACTCTCAGGTTTTAGTAGACACCATTTTCTTTTTTATCTGATTTTGGACATAGCAAATCAGCAAAAATGTGAGTGCAAGTTTCTACGGGTTGTGTGTTGTGTGGGCTCTTTGGGAACACAAACAAAGTCAAAAAGGTTAGAAAATGATCAGGTTTGGGTATATATCCTGTTTTAGCTATGAATCGCATTTTCTTTTACAAAAATCAAACTCGCTTTTTTTAGCAATTCAATTCAACGTTTTTCTTTTCTTTTCTTTTGGGTTAGTTTACTTCCTCAATAAATTATTTACTTTGACAATATCTAATTTTGTTTGTACATGTTTCAGACTTTTTTTTGTAATTCTTGCTTCTTTTTTTTTTAACTACTTGTTGGTGACAAAAAAAAACCAATTGGGGTTTTAAATATGCTAAAAAAAAGGTTTTAAAAATGCTTAAAAGATATGCTTTTGCTGGTTAAATATAAAAATCTACTTGATGTTTTATGAAAAGCTTTAAAGATATATTCTTATTAGTTTTTTTAAATGTCTACATTTTCTCACACATATAAAAGAAAAAAACTATTCAGGTACATTAATATTAATACGAATTTATGAAAACTAGATATCATAATTCAAATTTAAACATACTAGCATGGAATAGAAATTGGTTTAGAAAATTTTATTAATCACTAATTAGTTGTAGTTAGACTAACCATGACTTAATCACCCAAAAAAAAATGTAAAATGAAAATAAAAATAAAAAGAAGAAGAAATGATACCATTGGTTAAAAAACCGATAATGCTTAGAAAAAATAAAAAGTCAAACTCCATAAACTTCGCGGAAAAAGAAAGGATCCGTAATGGTGGAAATATATGGATTTTATTTTTGCCATTACCGGAAAAAAATCCAAACATTTAAAAATCAGCACTGACTTAGCCAAAGATGGTCACTTTTATCATTCACTTCTCTCTTTCTCTCTTTCTCTCTCTCCTCCTCCTTCCTTGTCTCTCTGAGCACCAGAATCTAGGGTTTCTCAACAGTGAATCTTTTGCTTCCTCCTCTGTAATCGCCTTCTGGTAAGTCACTCTTTCACCTCACTCCCCGTGCACCTCTTGTGCTCTCTTTAGCTCTAAAACCTCTTTCATTTCTAGGGTTTGTTTTTTTGTGACTACACAAGTCTAAATATTTTTCATTTCCGTTCGTTCTAACTTACACTCTGTTTCTCCTTCTCTCTCTGCCTCTCCTCTGGGTTTCTTTTCCTTTACCTAATGCGTGGACCATTTACTTGGTCATGTATCTCTGCTTGTAGCTATATCTTAAGACTTTTAAAGTTTTGCTATTGCTTCTTCTGTTGTCTTTTACTTTAAAGTTCTAAACTTGAGGAAACCAAGTTCTGATTAGAACCTATGTGTGTCATTTGCTTGTTTGCTCGCCATGGTTGAACGATTGGCTTGTTTAAATTTCGTTCCTTTTTGTGGTGATTTTGATTTCGTTGGTGATTAATTTGTGTACAAGGAGCTTTCTTCTTCTTCTTCTTCTACTGTTTCTTCTTCTTCTTCTTCTACTTCTACTGTTTCTTCTTCTTCTTCTTCAGGTATCTGTGTTAAAGCTCCCTTCTTTATTGTAGAAGAGCAATACCCTTGGAGAAATGGCAACTGAGAATCCTATTAGGATGTCTGGAAGCAATGAAAGATGGTCTAATTCCAGGCAGGCTTCTGTGCCGAATCGAAGTGGAAGTGCTCCACCGAGCATGGAGGGATCTTTTCTAGCTGTGGATAATCTATTGTCAAGACAGGGCGGCTCGGGTTGTAATAACTTAAAGCTACCGAGTTACGGTTTTGAGGACCCCGTGACTACTCATCCTTCTTATTCTTCTAAACACAGCCTTAACCGCATACCTTCTCCACCGATTTATTACCCTACTGAGTATCAGTTCATAGACAATCGTGTAGGTAGATTTAGAAGTAACAAGGGATTGAATAAAGTTAATTCTCCCAATCATTTGTCCCAAGTTTCACTTTCTACTCACAAGGAAGTGTCTGAGGATGAAATCTCCCAACAGTTCTCTGTTAATAGTGTTTCAGATAGGACAAATGGGTTGGAAAATCGTCCTGGTTCTCAAGGTTTGGACGATTTTAGGCAGGTTCGGTTTCACTTTCTTTACCTTACTTCTCATTAATAACTTGTTTGTGAGTAGTGAAATGTCATTCTTTAGCTCTATAATAAGTTATAATTGAATCTTTTTTCATTGCAGGATGATAGTTCTTCTGGGCCGACCCCTCAACATAGTAGGTCAAACTCTTCAAATGGTGAAATGAACACAGCGGATGAAGGTGGTAACTTCTCGGAGATATCAGATGATGTCATGGTTAAAGATAATGCTGCTTCAATGACAAATGCTTCCATTGGCATTGAGAAAAGTCTTGATGAATCCACTATCATCGCTAAAATGAAGAATACTAACATATCTGGATCCGGAACGGCTAAATACCCTCGAGAATCAAGGTCTACAAGGCCAGAAAGGCAGCTGCACCAACAGCAAAATAATGTAACTTGGATTCAAAATGGCGGCAAAATGGGTTCCCATGGCATAAATGATGCAGTTACCGGGACTGGACAGTTTCATTATGGACAACCTTACAAGTTCTCAAATGATGGTCAGCCTGTGCTTCAGTCTTCAGGTTTTACGCCGCCTCTGCTTTACACTGCTACCCAAACGGCGTATATGACTTCACCAGCTCATGTCTATAACATGCAGTCTCCTGCTGTTTATTCTCCTCAGTATGGCTATGGACCATACAGTAACATGATCCCTCAGTTGATGCCTGGATACCCTTCCCATGGTTCTGTTCCACTTATTGTCAGTCCAGAATTTATTCCTCAATTGTCGGCGCCAAGTCCGGGAAGTGTAGTCCACGGAGGTGAAATGCAGTATGCAGGACAACCTTCTTTTCCAGATCCTATGTATATGCAGTACTGTCAACAGTCATTTGGGCAGATGGAACCACTGGCTCCTAGGAACCACAAGAATGCTCCTGAGTCACAGAAAGATGATCCGAAATTCCTTCGACAAATAAGAGGGCCAAGTAACTCTAATATGGGTAGAACGGGAATGGGTGTTAATTATTATGGAATGCAGCCAAATATGGGCATTATGGTGCAGTATCTGCCTACACAGCTCGGCCCTCCTTCACCGGGTCCTGTTCCTTATGTTGAGGCATATCCTGGATGGCAGCCACAGGGGAGCCTGGAAGGTGTGAATGGCCCACGATTGTGCAACTTTCTTGAAGAGCTGAAATCTGGGAAAGGCAGGAGGTTCGGTTTGTCTGACATCACAGGACACATTGTTGAGTTCAGGCATGTTTTGATCTTTCCTTCACGAGTCTTTTCTTGGGTTTTCATCCTAATCAGATGATAACTAACTTGAGTATAATCTTGTTTTCTTTCAGTGCGGATCAACATGGGAGCCGATTCATTCAGCAAAAGCTTGAAAATTGTAATCCAGAAGAAAAAGCAGCTGTCTTCAGAGAAGTTCTTCCTCATGCTTGCAAACTAATGACAGATGTGTTTGGTAATTATGTCATTCAGAAGGTTTGTTCCTACTCGGTCCTATGTCTTAAAAATTTTTATACTGTACCCATTTTATTGATTTTTCTGCGATTCTTTCAGTTTTTTGAGTACGGAAATTCAGCACAGAGAAAGGAACTTGCGGATCAACTCATGGGGCAGATAATACCACTTAGTCTGCAAATGTATGGTTGTCGCGTGATTCAAAAGGTACACAAATCGCTTTGTTTGGAACTGTACTTTGTTAAAAACAACTGACTCATTGAGTGAAACTTTGTTATGGTGTTAGGCTCTTGATGTCATAGAACCTGATCAGAGAGTTCGTTTAGCACGTGAACTTGATGGGCAGGTCATGAGATGTGTTCGAGACCAAAATGGAAACCATGTGATCCAGAAATGCATTGAGAACATCCCCGGAGACAGAGTTGGGTTCATGCTATATGCATTCCGTGGTCAAGTTTCCTCGCTCTCTATGCATCCTTATGGCTGCCGTGTCATACAGGTACTTAGCACTTAACTAGACGGCTTTTCCTTCTCCTGTTCTTGATTTTTCTCATTGTCTCAAGAACCATGCGGCTTCACATTTTCTTTTCCCTTCTGTATAGAGGCTTTTGGAGCGGTGCTCACATGAGCATCAGTGTCGGTTCATTACCGAGGAGATATTGGAATCAGTATGTGTCCTTTCCAAAGACCAATATGGTAACTATGTCACACAGGTATGTGTACCATTTGGGACTTACAAAACATGAACTGAAGTCAAATTAGACTAAACACGCCACAGTTCATTTCATCAAATCACCACTTAACGCAAAAGTTACTATTTGGCAGCATGTCTTGGAGAAAGGGACGTCTGAACAAAGAGAGAGAATCGTGAGAAAACTGTCAGGGCACATCGTGCAGCTTAGCCTCCATAAATTTGCATCAAATGTTATCGAGAAGTGTCTGGAGTATGGTGGTCGAATTGAGCGGGATCTCATCATTAAAGAGATTGCGGGGCCTGATGAGAGCTATGATAGTCTATTGGTGAGAGCTTGTGAACCGAACCTGTACACTTCCTTCTTTAACTGATTGGATATTAACTGTAAGCCACTTTTAACAGATGATGATGAAGGATCAGTATGGAAACTATGTGGTGCAGAAGATATTCGAGACATGTACTGCTGATCAGCGTGCAACATTGTTCAGCCGAGTGAGAACGCATGCTTCTGCATTGAAGAAATACACATATGGGAAACATATTGTTACTCGGTTGGAACAGCCCTTTGGTGAAGGTACTAAAATTCCTCAACTTTAGACAAGTTCAAATAGGAAGGTGCACAATTACAAAACTTTGGAACAAAAAGGCTTTTCTCTGTGATGTTGTATAAGCTGAAACAGGGCGAAGTAAACAATCAAATAGATTTTATAAAAAATAAGCGGTGTAGCACAAGACTGATCTTGGTTGTTGTTTCTGCAGAAAATCGAGAATTGAGATGATGAGCGGCTCTTCTGATTAGAAGGCAGTGGCTGACTCGGATTTACTCATACAATTCGCTTTTCATGAAAGCTGGATATTCATTTGGGAAGATTTTAGATGATTGTGAAGGATCTTGTTGTTTACTTTTGAACTTTATCATAGCCGTTGTGATGATTGTGTGGCATCTCGTAAATATTCATAAATGTATCAGTAGTTTACTTAAGATTTTTAACTGGTTTGTGGATTTTTCACTAAGACAATTCGAAATTTTCTTAGACAGTATTTACCAAAGTCAAATATTACATGTTTATCGTCATTGAGGCCTCCCCCTTCCGTAATCTGTTTTACGACACTCTGTTTTGAGCCAATAATTTTGAGGTTCTTCTAACAAGAGGAGCAAAGTAACATATGATCGAAAGAGAAACTTGTCATTGAATAGAATTAAAGCAAAGTAGCATATCACATGACAGTAGAAGAAACACCCCACAAAAATTGGAAGCTCAAACTAAAACCTCCTCCAAGTTACAATTTCCATATTAACCAAAGAGATCGAATCCGAAGTCTCCTTCTTCCTCTTCTGATTCTTCTTTCTTCTTCTCATCTTCCTTAGGGGCAGCTGCAGAGTCACCTGCACCACCTCCACCACCACCTGAGGCCGCTCCTCCAGCAGAGAATCCTCCACCAACAGCACCACCGACAATTACCTACGCCACAAGAAATTGATTGTAATTGATATCAACAACAAGAAATTAGAATGCAGAAACAAGAATGATTCACTAGACTTGACTTGTATTAGTTGCAGAGCCGTGTAGTCAGCTACTAGAACAGAGTAGGCTATCAAAATGCATATTGAGTGATTAGCTATTACAAAGCTGTAACCTTTTTATGTCTTAGTGTTAATGTCCCAGCTATAAAACAAGCTACATTGACGCAAAATCACATTCGATGCAATTGGCACTTGGATCACTTAAACAGCTCACTAGAGAGTATCAATTCTCACACAGTGATTCCAATTTAAAAAAAATAGTTGATCGTAAAAGGTAAGCTTGATGGAGCAAGAGAGACTTTATAATACCTGGCATACGGCCGAGGTAGGGGAGACAAGAGAAAACGAAGACTGAACGCCACCGGGTGAATCGGCGGAGAGAGCAGTTTGGACGAGCTTGCGCACGAGCTCGTAGGTAGAAGAAGCGGAAGCCTCAAGGTCACCCTCGTGTTGCTTCGCGGTCCATGATCCGCCGCCATGTCTGCACACGAACGTGAATACTCCCATCTTCTTAAAATTCAGGAAAAAAATGGAGTGACGATCAAGTTCGTTTTGTTGTTATATACTATGATGAGCCCTAGTTTAAGTTCTTTGTGGAAAAAGACGGGTTACCCATATTGGGCTAACAGGCTTGATGGGCCAGTTTGGATGAGCCCATTACTTTGTTAAATTTTAACATTTTTCTTTTAACTTCAAAAATCTAGTATTTGACTCTCTTTATGTATGTTCTTAAAAAAATACTGAAATACTTGCTAAACTTTAATGATGAAAGACTTTTAAGGTTAGCAACTTATCATTATGGCATATATTAAACTGAGAGAAAACAGAAGCAAGGAGAAAAAAAAGGTTGGTCAAAGCTTTCGAGCTAATATAAGTAAATGACAACAAGTCCCACCAAAAACCAGCAAATCAAGATTGAAAACAATTCATCAGACTCTACGAGATTATTTTCCCAACACTTGAATCAATTAATATCACAACAGCCTTCGTTCACTTCCCTTTTTTTCATAAAACTATGCATCTCACCACTTGCCTAAACTGAAGTTTCAACTTTTTGTCGAAAATATCAGTTTATTATTATTTTTTCACAACATCCAACTTGTTTTTTTTTTTCCTAAATATAAAATGTATTTATAGATATCATAAGTCACGGGTCATAACTAATAAGTATAGCTGAAAAATATGAAGATGAGATGACGTACATATGTACAATTTTCTAAGATGAGCCAATAGAAAAGATGAGCCAATAGAAGAAAATCTATTCTACACACGTATGTAATCTTCATATTTTCAGGTATGCGTACGTAATTACATGATACTATCTTTTTCAAAAAAATAATGATACTGTATCTAGTATTAACACATTTTATTTAACTGTTTGGTCACATTAATTGATAGTATTTTTTAATAGAAAGTAAAAACTTTATTTATCTAGTTTCCTTACCATTAATTTTATTTCTCTTGTTTAGTAGCTAGACTAAATATATGAAGTTTCGAAAATATAAACGTAGTTGTCAAAATGAAGAAAGAAACGGTGATGTATACTCAATAATAATTGAATGGGGTGGACTCCTTAACAAGGAGAGTAGAGATTGGCGTCGACGATAAGGTCAAGAGATGTGTGCGTTATGGCTTCCTTTGAGCAAATTAAGACTTTTCTTTTCTTGGTCAAGATAATATAAAGTCTTTTCTATATTAGATTACTGGATTTCTACAAAATTCTTTTCCTGTTTTTAGGCTCGCTCGTTGACTTTCCTATATATTACAAAGAGATACAAATTTTCAATCATTTACAAGAAGCCGCGGAGAGCATAGGACGATTCACAATGGGGAATATGGGAAATTTGGGATCTTTGATATTCTTTTGGGCTCTGCTGGTTGCAGTGGTAGCCATGGCCACCGAGCATCGTCCTTTTGAGCGGACTAAAGGCGTCAATGGTCTCGACAAGATTATCGTCCGGGACCATCGCGGTCATTCCTTTGAGGTACTTTTGTCCGTTTTGTGCTGCCTTATAGACTCCAAAGGTCCGTTTTGCTTGATGCAGATGTTGTTGTTCCATTTCGTTTGTTCAGGTTTACTTGTATGGAGGACAAGTGACTTCTTGGAAGAATGATAAGGGAGAGGAGTTACTTGTTATGAGTAGCAAGGTAACTTCAGATTCACTCTGTTAAAAAAGATAGTTGTCTGTATCTACAATAGTTGACTAAAATCATGTGTTAACGTATTGTGCAGGCTATATTTAATCCTCCAACACCGATTCGTGGAGGGATTCCAATATTGTTTCCACAAGTATGTTTTTTTTTTCGAGATAAATCTTTTTTTTTTGTTGTAATTATTGAATGGTGTGATTTGTTTTTATTAATGGAATGAGTTTTTGTGGAAGTGCAGTACAGTAACACCGGTCCACTTCCCTCACATGGGTTTGCAAGACAGAGGTTCTGGGAAATTGATGCTAATCCACCTCCTTTGCCATCAAGTTCTTCTTCTCATGCTTTCGTTGACCTGATCCTGAGATCATCCGATGATGATTTGAAGATCTGGCCTCACAAGTAAGATTCTTGAAATTTCTCTCTTTCTCTTTTCACCATTTTTTATTAGTAGTTTTTTTTATACATAGAATAATTGTACTGGAGTAATGTTTTGATTATATCTCTGTATCCAACTACAGATTTGAGTATAGACTGAGAGTAGCATTGGGACATGATGGAGATTTGACGTTGACATCTCGTGTCAAGAACTCTGATACCAAGCCCTTTAACTTCACATTTGCCCTTCACCCCTATTTCGCTGTTTCCAATATCAGGTAATTTCAACGAGTCCATAATCTCCCATTTTGAAACGAGACACAACATCTCATCTTTTGAATCGTAATCAGCTAGTTGTTGTATGTGTTCAGTCAAATCCAGGTCGAAGGAATGCACAAGTTGGATTATCTTGACCAACAAAAAAACAGAACACGTTTCACAGATCATGAGAAGGTTATAACTTTCAATGCTCAAGTAAGCCCTCTTTGTTCCTTTTTCCAATTCAAGCTTCAACACTTCTTGTCTTATATTTCATCACTAATACACAAAACCTTCGGAAAAAAAAGCTTGACAGGTTGTACCTAAGGACTCCAGATAATCTAAGAATCGTAGACCATATGAAAAAGAAGACTATTGTTGTACACAAGGAGGGACAAGTTGACTCCAGTAAGTAAAAAGACATAGTTTTGTAAACATTACATAGACACACATAAACATTTAGTACTAATGATGGATCATTCCTAATTATAATGTGCAGTTGTGTGGAATCCATGGGACAAGAAAGTGTCCGACTTGGGAGTTGACGACTTTAGGCGTTTTGTAACGGTGGAAAGCGCGGCTGTCGAGAAACCGATCAAGGTGAACCCCGGCCGAGAGTGGAAAGGAATACTACAAATGTCTGTGGTTCCTTCGAGCTGCCCCAGTGGAAAGCGTGACCCAAAAAAGCCTTGCGTTCATCATCCTTGAAAAAGAACCAACTTTAAAACTGTATTATTCCCCTTAAAGTATACTACTTTACTTAATGTTCCCGAGACACATCACATGGTGAACATGTAAGTTAGTTGGGGATCCAAACTGGACTCTTGAACCAGTTTTATTGTTTTGTAATTCTAGTTGTTCGTAAATCCTGTTCAATAATAAAGTATAAAGTGATTTACAGTAATTGGTATAATAGTTCTGATCATAACAAAATTAGTATACTTCAAAATCATATATTTAGCCGATGAATAATCTATTTGTTAAATTAAAATTCTTATTCTATATTTTATTACGGGCGTTTGTCGTATTGATTTATTAAAGAAAAAAATCTTAGCCACAAAATGAAATCATCTCCAAGACGTATCATCATCATCATCGTCCACCAATGAAACGTTCTCTCCTTACTCTGTTTCTCTTCCCAGATGCTCCTTGGGGAAAAAGAAGCTCAATCCAACTTATTCCTCCCAATCTCCGAGAAGGGTTTTGATAAATTCTGGAGATTTTGTCGATCGCAAAGCAGATAAGTGAGGATTCAAATGGGTTGTGTATCGGGTCAAACCCGAATCGCAATGATGAACCTTTCGGTCTCGTCAGCTGAGAAGAACCCTAAGTTTCGCTCGTCGCTTCTCAATTCTAAGGTAACTGTATTCAGTTCGTCGAGCTTCACCAAAAAAATTGACTCTTTTTCTGATTTACTTCGTCTTCTCCTTTGCTTCTGTCAGAGCTCAGTTTCAGATAGTTATGAAGTCTCTTCCAAATGCAGTACATTCTTCAGGGGGCAATTTCAAAGAATACATTTTTCTTGCCTTCACCACGCTCGACCTCTGAGAAAACGAACAGGTAATGGTTGAATTGGTATTTTGATTTGCAAAAACCAGACCAATCTCTTAGAGAACTCTAGTTGTGATTTAAATTCTTCTACCGTGGACTTTGGTGTAGTGTTTGGTCACGTGAGCTGCGTCATGCCGTTGACGGAAGATAACGTGGAGAGAGTGCTAGACGAAGTACGGCCGTCGCTAATGGCCGACGGAGGAAACGTGGCGCTGCACGAAATCGACGGACTTGTGGTGGTTCTAAAGCTGCAAGGAGCTTGTGGCTCGTGTCCTAGCTCATCAATGACGTTGAAGATGGGGATAGAGAGTCGTCTACGGGACAAGATTCCAGAAATCATGTCCGTTGAGCAGTTTCTTGAATCAGAGACAGGGTTAGAGCTGAATGATGAGAACGTCGAAAAGGTTTTTTTAGAAGTTATTGGGTGACATTAATAATTTTGACTTGTTTTTTTCAATTAGCGATCGATCTGAATGGCCATTTTTGGTTTGCTGTTGTCAAATAAAGGTTCTGTCTGAGTTACGGCCGTACCTATCCGGCACTGGAGGTGGGGGGCTTGAGTTGGTAGAGATAGATGGTTACGTGGTCAAGGTTAGGCTCACTGGACCAGCTGCTGGAGTCATGACTGTTCGTGTTGCATTGACTCAAAAACTGAGGGAAACGATCCCATCCATAGGTGCAGTCCAGCTTCTAGAGTGACGTACACCTTTTACATTTTGTAACTTCTGTTCTCATCTTTTACAAAGCCTATTTTTGATTCAATATAATTTTGAAATTAATGAGCATAGCTAGATTGTTGGCTTCGTTTTGATGCACCAAGCTTAATTTCTCGATAAAACAAAACATTTCAAAGCTTTATTTATACACTTGTGTAAAGGAGCTCATCGAGAAATAGAACTCAATAGAATATGAACTTGTAAATTTGCTTGAGTTCCCTTTTAACTTTCTTTGTTTTTTTTTTTTTTTTCCCATACGGTGCAAGATAGAGAGAAAGGCTAGAAAAGAAGCAAACCAGAAATTTCAGACTCTCTCTAATCTCTAATTTACTATAATACAATTTGGCACAGAGTTAAGATTAGGTTTAACTTTGGCAAATTATTTATTTCCTGAAACAAGTTATCCTCTAAATATTCATATTCAATATCTCTCTACTTGGTTTCCAAGGCGTATATTAATCTCTGTATTAAGACTATACAGAGATGGGGAACACGAAAGAGACACACGGCTAATCAAAATCACATCAACAATGTCACAGATTAGTTTTAACCGACTCTTCAAACCCTCCTCCGTCTGCAAAAGTCTACTCGTAAGAATTCGTAGCTATATAGGACATAATTAGGGTTTCTCCTTTCACTTTTTTTTTTGGTTCTCATAGTCTGACTTGTTTGAACGTAAACATGGTAGAGACATAAGAACGTTCGTCTTTTCTCGTCTACAACTTACACATTAAGCACGGATGGTGAGATGAGCGTTACCGCCAAACTACAAGCCCCGGTGGATTGTTCCTTCTCGTCTACCCCAATCTACCCGTTTCTGTTGATAGACTACGTGCTTAACATCCCCAAGTACTCTCCTGATGGTCGTGTCATTAGAACCTACGAATCAGGTGAATACGGACTGCCCGCTTCCAATGTAAGTATTTTGCTTAGGGACAAGAAACTGGTAGAGGAGGTTCGTCATGCGATGACTGTAGGGTTTTCACATCATGGATTGCGATTCAAGCTTTCGAAAAACTCCCTAGATATTCTCATCGATGACCAGAAGAAATCAACACCTGCTTGCGTTCATCTGCCTCCTCTACCTACGGGCTTTCGAATCCAAAGCGTGGCCATGGCGTCTTCTTCAAGTGACCTAAATAATAGTGAAGACTGGGTCGTTGGTGTCAAGTCTTGGGGATCTCAGCTGAGTCTCTTTAGGCCTGGTCATCAGTGGATTAACATTAAAACCTCGCCTGAGTTTATGAACCCTTTCTCGAGTCTTATGTATTCCAAGAAAGATCAAAGGTTCTACATTCCAGCTCCTGGAGGCGATTACTTGTGCTCCTTGGATCTCTACTTCAGGGAAGACGACCAACCCGAGTTCATTTTAATAGCTGAGAACATTCCTGACGCGGTTTTGCCTGAGTTGGCCCTGCTAAATTCCTGTTCCAGGACAGATCATTGGGTGGAGTCACCCTCCGGTGAACAATTCCTCGTCAAGTGGTATATATACAAGAATTGTTTTTTGAATAACAATGATACAAACTATTATTTAGGTTACTCCACATTTTGATTTGAGATAATTTTTTGTTTTTAAGTCTTGCTCATTCTAGCTAGGACATGCATCTACTATATACTCGCCAAACACAAAACGTGATGAAACATTTTATCTCATTTGTTCTTCTATGTGTTTTAGGTACGGCCACAACATAATGCGCAATCACAATAAAGTGGAAACACTCATGCACATGGCATCAAAGTTTATGGTGTTTAGAGCAGAAGAATCATGGGATGAAAAATTTGTGTATTACACAGAAGAAATAGGAGATCTTTGCATCTTTCTTGGACATAGTGAGGCTTTCTGCATCCCGGCCAGTTCGTGCCCCGGGCTCAAGCCTAACTGCATATATTTTGTGGGCTATAACTTTGGTGTTTATGATCTCACCACCAAAACTTGCACTACCTTCTACACTGAAGATGACGTCCCATTAAGGAATTTGGAGTTCCCTTACTGGCCTCCTCCAGTTTCTCTCCACTCATAATTTTTATAGTTTTTTGCGTTAGTGTTTATGGTCTTTTTTCTTTTTTCTTCCTAACTTCTATTGACTATTGCTATGAGTTCAATAAAACCTCAATGAAGATGTCTAATCTCTCGCTACTCATAATTTTTAAATAACCCTCACATACATACTACAGTATTTGTTATTAATTGATTAAACAAAAAAGAAAAAGAAATAAACACACTTAAAAACGATATATATTTTTATGTCATTCCATTATATAAAAACTGAAATGGATTATTTCCTTAGATTTAATGCTATCTCCATTAAAGATTCTTCTATATCATTATATAAGGTAAGTTTGTGAAATTGGTGGCCAAGGCGTTCTCTCTTTATTACTCTGAAACAGAGGACTAATCAACCAACATAGTTTAGGGTTTTCGACGATGTCTCAGCTCATTAACCGACTCTTGAAGCCATCTGTCTGCAAAAATGTCATTGTAAGTTCTTTATTTGTTATGTAAAAATAGTTAACTTGGGTTTCCTTACGGTTCTTCCTTATTGGATGATTACTTGTATATACATTGCATGCAGAGACACAACATGAAGGGTCGGATGTTCTGCTCTAAGCCAACACACCCGTACTTGTTGATTGACCACCTCCTTAAGGCCGGTTACAATTCCAATGATCAAATATACTACGATGATGAATACAGAGAGAAACTCGTGATTAAGAACAAGGGACTCGCAGAAGAGGTCCGAGTGGCGATGACCGATGGGATTCCACATATATATGGTTATAGAGTTAACGAAAAATCGGAGGAATCAGATGAATCAGGTGAATCGGAGGAATACGAGGATGATGATGATGATGAGTATACAAGTCTCGTGCTGGTCAGTAACACACCATCTGACCCGGTGAAACTTCATCTCCCTCCTCTGTATAATAGTTCTCGAATCCAAAACGTGGCAATGTCCAACCCTCTGGCAGGAAACAAGCAAGATTTGGTAGTGGCTGTCAAGTGCTTGGGATCTGACGTGAGTGTGTGCAAGCCCTTCAGCGACTCTGAATGGATCAACATCGATACCTCTGGTTCTGTGCACCCTTTCTCGAGTCTAATGCATTCAAAGAAGAACAATAAGTTTCTCACTGTTTGTCCTTCTGGACTCTACTTTTGGTCCTTGGATGATGTCCACCCCGGGTCGGGTAAAAAATACCAACCTAAGTTCCACTACTTGTGTAGTCAAACGGACCATCTTAGCAAGGTTCTTCGGACGGATTTGGAAGACTTCATCTCGTGTACCAGAACGGACCACTTGGTGGAGTCACCCTCCGGTGAACATTTCCTCGTCAAGTGGTACATAATAATATATCTATCTTTAAATATGTATGCACAAGTTTGGTAATTTAACATATGCTGAAACATAAAGATATCTTATTTGCAGGTTTGGCCAGGACGGCAAGGACTGGGGAGCGGAAACAACCTTCTATACAACAAAAAGGTTTCTGGTGTTTAGAGTGGATACAGTTTGCGGTGACTTGGTTTACACGAGAGACATTGGAGATCTTTGTATCTTTCTTGGACATAATGAAGCATGCTGTGTCCCGGCAAGCTCGTCTCCTGGACTCAGGCCTAACTCTATCTATTATGTGGGCAGTAACTTTGGTGTTCACGATATCGGAACCGAAACTTGCACTACCTTCTACATAAAGGATAACCTTCCATTGAGTTCAACTGAGTTCCCTTACTGGCCTGCTCCACTCTCTTGCTAGTGACTTTGATATCATATGATGTCTTTTACATTTGTGGCCTGCAATATCTTTTCTTTAATGTTTTTTGGGTTTGGTTCATGAACGTGCTAGTTAATGTTTTTGGTTATTAGTTCTATATATGACTATTTGAAATAAAACATGACAGGACCCGTTTTACCTTTCTTGATCACAATTAGCTTAGACTACTTATTCTGATAATCTAAACGTGTATAAATCATTTGCAGAGTAAAAAGTAAAGGCAATCAAGTTCTGAAAGATAAAAAAACAAAAAACAAATAGGCAGCTGAGACAAATTGACACATATAATTTTATGGGCAAAAATATCAACCAGTGAAACCAAAAAGTAACAAAGAGAAAGAGAGATTATCAACTGATATGTTGTAACTCTAGAGGAGCATATGATGATGATTGTTTTGCTGCGGACCAGCTGAGCCTGGAGGAGGTGGGAGGGCAAGGAAATGGTCTCCAAAAGGATTAGAAGGGGAAGGACCTGCTGAGAACTGATGGTGGTGATGATTATGATGAGCATGAGGATGAGTGTAATTGTAGGGATTCTGATGCATCATCATCATCTGCTGTTGCTGTTGTTGTTGCATTGCCATTTGAACGTTAGTGGGAGGAGCAATGTTGTTGGACATTGCAAAGGGATCTTGTTGCATCTCGAATGGGTTTGGTGGTGCTGCTGCTGCATTGTCTGTGCCACCATGTCCATACCCGGCATTGGTTAGTTGGATTTGTCTCCTAGCTGAATCATCTTCGTACAGACTGTCAAGTAAAAGATTGTCGAACCCTCCTGCCTTTAAATACAAGAGAAGAGAGAGAGATAACCCCCATGTTAGTTTTGAGACTAGAAATAGAGAGTTCAAATGTAGTGTTAGACTTAATTACTAGTTTGGTGTTAGGCGTGGGGCGAGGATTGTTGTTGTTGTTCTGAGGAGTGACTAGTGCCAGTTCCCAACCGGATCCACCAGTTTCTATTAAACTTAAACTGTTTGATGGACCTGGAGCTTCATGACCTGCAGAGACCAATAACAAATGAAATCAGTAAGTTCATTTCTTCCTCCCATAGTGTGACAGAATGTTTAAACTTCTGGTCAAGAATCAATATTTGCTACCTGGTGGATATATTGCGAGAGCCAATGCATTGCGGTCCTCTATCTCCACGGCTTTTGGGTTTATCTCACTCAAGCCCTGTCAAGAAAAATTTGAGAATTTAGCCAAAAAAGATATCAGTACACATGAGATTGATGTGTGCAAGAAGATTCACCAGCAGATCATCAGTGTCTATCAAGAATGAAGGTTCAGCAACTTCCTCTTCTATTTTTTCTCTTTCCTCTTCTTCTTCTTCTTCTTCTTGAGGTTGGTCTCCTTCAGTGTTTTCATTTTGATTTTCGGCTTCTACAGGTTCTTCAGGCTGCGCACATTGTTCTTCTTGTTCTTCTTCCTCTTTTTCCTGATACTCCTGTAATACAAAACGCCAGTTATAAAAAGACTTATTTCTGATCAATATCAACCAAATATGATGAGAGTTAAAACTTTTTACCAGCTTTTTCTGTACAGAACCACTTTGAGGTGCTTCTTTAATGTAATCTTCCATTGTGGCAAGAAATGAAGGAGGAGGCTGAAACAAATTTTTAGATATTAGTTATTTTGAGGTGATCAATCTCACATTCATCCATCACAAGTTAAGAAAAAACCTGTCTTAAGGTTGGGAACTGAAAGCTCCTAGCGAGCTCTAGACCTTTGCAGTACTCATAGAAATCAGCCAGATGTTCAGCCTGTGGAGTGGATAACATTAATAGGCAAGCTTTGTGAAGATTAAGACTTAGTCTATAGCTTTTGGAGCCTTACCTGTTGGCCAGCTCGTTTGTATATATTTAGAGCTTTAACTGCATCATGTCTTGACATCTCAAAGAACTGAATCAGCAGCAGAGATATATACTTTAGTAACATTCAGTAGTAACAAAGTTATACTAAATAAAGCAGAGAAGGAGATTATTCTGCAAACCATGTCGACAAGATTAATGATTCCATCATTAATGGCACAGTATATTTTGAAGCTTTCTTTAAGTACCAATGCAAGAGCGTATTGAATTAGATAGTTGCTATAGGCTGTTCCTTCAGGCTGCAAAGCTGAAAACAGATTAAGAAAAGGTTCCATGTAAAAACAAAAACAAAAATGTTTGGAAGATTTTAGTTTGAGTATATAACTTTTACCTGACAACCGACAAGCCTGTAAAGCAGCTGTTGCAAAGCAGGTAACTGCTCTAGTAGTTCTTCTTCAGAGAGCATCCTTGTTCTATACGTTTGAGTAGCATTGAAATCTACGTTCTGTAAAAATGATATATAATGAGATTCTTGTGTTAGTTTCAAAGGTGAGAATGAAGTTGAGAAACAAACCTTGGAAGATGCACCTGAAGCTTTTGGTAAACGTTCTGCTTCTATGTCATACTTCAAAACCCGATAGCATTCAAGCCGCTCCTCGAGGAAAAGCGCGTATGTCCTAATCCATGCAGAGCAATCCCAAGCTGCAACAACAAGTCAAGATAATGTCTTTTAACATTTTTCATTAACACACCAAAGCTATAGAACAAAAAGATATATATATATAGAGAGAGAGGCTATTCACCAAGAGGACTTGTATCGTCTTTGAAGTTGGATATCCGAAGTATATGTCCTCTGTGAGAGTAATTGAGAAGCTCTTCTCTGAATGTTGGATCACCTTCTCTTAATGTTCTATGGATGACTATTAACACCTTGATCGCGACCTACGTGTTGAAAACGCAATCTAAGCAAACCCAAAAACAGATTTTTTTTTTATTTTATAAAGTGAAGATAAAATGAAGTCTTTTTGAGTAAAGTTTATATAAACTCACAACCCAATTGCGAGTTTTTGACAATCTCTTGGCTAATGCGTGAATGCAGTAAGCAACATCTGCTCGTGGTTGCACTACAGATGTCGCCGAGAATATTTCTGCATAAAGATATAAAACTCATATAACGCCTCTGATCATAATAACCAAAAAAACTCAAAGGGTTCGGGGTACTTACTACGAATATGACGTTCTTTGGGAGCAGATTCTACGTGATTTGTGGCCTTGACGATCGCAACATCCAAATCCTAATCTCGATTTCATATATTAAAAAAATTTCATCGGTCGTTTACAAAAAAGAACAAAATTTAGCCAAAGGTGGTAAAATGTGAGTCTGACCTTGAATTCGCTGTTGACCTTGGCGATGCTTACGGTGGTTGAATCTTTGATTGCTCCGACGGCTTTACGGAAGCTGTGAAACGTTGCCATCTAGGGATAAATCTTGTAATTGGGAAAAAGTTTGTTAACTATTATTGCGGAGATCACCGGAATAGTGTAACGACGATCTGGTAACGACGGGGAGAGAAAGAGAGGGGGAAGAGGAAGGAGAAGATAAGGGGATGAAGAAGACGAAGAAGACGAAGACCAAGTTTAAGTTTGGTAAATATGCTCTGTTTGTTACTTGTTAGTCGCCTTACAACGAACAGAACACAATAACAGACTTTTCAACCAAAGCCTCTTCTCTCTCTCTCCCTCTCTCTTTGCCTCACCGTGACGTGACGTGCGTAACGGAATCTTATTTATTTTACTCTTTTTAAAAAAAAGATTTTGTAATTATATAGTGTACTAATTTAATTTGTATCGAAAATAGTAGTCTCATTTACCAAATCAAAATTCTTGTTTAACCTTAACAAATCTAGCATATTCCTATAATCGGATGCTAAGTTACAGTCTTACAGATGTGTAATTTCCAAAAAAATGAATTCCACTTATTATGTATCTCAAATTTTAATTACTCTTTTGTTCAAAAATAATAATAATTCCATTACTCGAACTGTATTTTTTTTATTTTTTTTGTTGGACTTGGATCCGTAGGCTTAAGAGCATAGGTTGGGTTCTGATTTGGATCATATTTGCCAAAAACATCTACTGCATATATCATTGCTTCTTTTGTTCCAAAATGCTCATTTATTTATCTTACTGATCATGTCATTAAGAAGTTACTGTTTCGGTTTGTTTAAGAAATGTAACAATTTGTACTCGGCAAAGATACAAAATATTAACCCAACATTGTATTTACCATGCATGCATGTTTCCTCTTTTGTTGCTGTGCGTAAATATTATCGCTTCCTTATAAGTATTAATTCGAATGTTCTCATCATGCTAATGTGTTTACCCATGCACTGTGTATTTGGCTCTATTATGCACAAAGATATCACGAAACCAAAAATTTAAAGCTGAAGAATCAAGACAATTTTTATTATCAGGAGAATAAGATAGTACTATAAGGTCAGTGTAGTGATGAGAATCATGATGCAGTAGTGGTAACATATTTGGTGAGCATCTTGACAATCTCCTTGGAGACCTTCGAGCTAGATTCCTTAAGGTTCTTAATCCTGCCTTCTGTCTCATCATCTAAACGTTTTGCAGCTGCTTCTTGATCCGTCTGAAAAACAAAAAAAAAAAGGTAAAGGATGAGTACAAGTTAAGATCTCACTCGCTGGTTTTGTTTGGTGTTGATTACCCCAGAAACTTGTGTCTGATACTCTTCTTCTAATTTGGCCCTGTACTCTTCCATCTCCTTCTCAGCCTCGTCTTTCGCTTGCTTCAATCTTGCTAGTTTTGCTGATCATTGGTCCATCCAAAAACAATAAGAAAATGGTCACAGCCGAAAAGGATAAAAAACCAAAATCTTACTATTGGAGCAAAAAAAACTGTTAAGGAGCTAGACTATACCGGTCCTAGCAGCTGAAACAATCCGTCCGGCTTCTTGTTCAGCAGTTAAAAGCATCTGAATCCCACCTTGGCCTCTTAAAGAATCCATGGCTTGTGTTCTCTTGAATGCCGATGAATACTTGTGTTTATTCTTCTTTGCAAATTTTGGTGTGAAAGAATGAAGTTGTAGATATAAGCCTCTTTCGTTATGGTTTAGATTAGAGAGGCAGAGTGTTTTTCTCCTTGGTTCTTGGAGTTCGTTTTTGACTCATTTTTTTTCTTTCAAATTTGAGTGATTTAGAAAACAATATGTGATCCAGTGTGAGTGTATATATTTAAAAAAAAAAATCTAAAACTTACTATATATAGAATCTCAACTGACTACAAATCAGCCGATAGGTATAATAAATATTTTGTGTGAAACAAAATTTAAACTATGGATTATAAGGAAATCTAAATAAAATTGATGCTCATATTTTTTGTATTCTTTTTTGATAAAACTGATGCTCATATTTTATTAAATCATCAAAGAAAAAAAAACTATATTATCAAAGATTAGACGTTAAATAGCCAGCTCAAAGGCGTCATTTTCACTGATATAAATGCAAAACAATAAGCAGAATGGAGAATGCCCAAAACGAATAAATCATACACATGCAGTTGCATCATTACTACTTTAGATAGTATAAAGTTGCATGATATACTTTGCATTTAATTTTCCCACCACGCATTCCCTATTTAAATTGTCACATCAATATATACGAATATATCGAAACATAAACAAATCTTCCGAGTTAGAAAATTTGGTTGTCCTTGATTTATCTTTGTAATTGTAATTGAAGATAATGTAAATCAAATTAGATCACAAAAAATATGATCGTGATCAATAGGACCTGGTTGTTTTCGGTTATCCTTATAACGTCTTGTATAATTGGATTCAAGGCAGTGATAGTCGTAGCAGCCGGATCAGTGGCCATGATTGCGTTTAATGCGGCGATGGTCTGGTTTAAGGTCTTGTTGATGTTTGATGAATGCCATACTTTTATGTTTTTTGTGCCTTTTTGTTTCTTATTTTTCCTTCTTTTACAAAATATTTCTTGAACTGCATGCCAAAAGTTTTGTTTTGTTAATTCATTTTTATTAGTAAACAACTTTTCTGATGTAAGCATGTAGCCATTTTTAAAAAAAAGCAAAATTAATATTAGTTTAAACGTTGATATTTTAAGATACTTTTCAAATAGAAAATGGGATCACATTATATGCATTGTCTAATGAAGGCGTCACGATAAATAAGTAGTTGAAAACATAATCAACAGCACATGGTGAGTTTTTTTACCCACCATTGTCCATTGTCATACACATATAATGAATACTTGCTTCTACCAAGATATAAAACAAAAGGGTATGTAAAAGTGACTGCAAAGGGGAATTTACTTATCTAGGAAGTAGGAACGTATGGTAACGAGAAAAACATCATGGTCACATTTACAAGTATTTTATGTATGTATATGCATTTTAGTATGCATGCATAGATTTGTGTATCAAAATAATAAAGCATAAAGATATCACATGATCTTAGTGATACTCAAACAAAGTGCAGGAGGAGCTTCCCTGAGAGTTCACTTTTCTTGAAATTGAATGTCCTTCACAAATCATCACCCCGGGAGCATCTTTACGCTTCCATCACTTGGGAGATATAAAAGTATCATATACTAGTAAGTATTAATATATGTTATTTTCTTATAAATTTTTATATGTATATTTTAATTGTTTTTTTTTTTCAAAAATTGTTACTGATTTACTTTCTCAGTCAAATACTAACCAAAGTGAAAAAAGAAAAGCAAGTTTAGAATGTGGAAAAAGTCGAGTCAGGAGGAATATACATGAGTTGACTCTAAAGAGATCGATCATACGTAACGGATAAAACAACTGCGTGGAATCGTAAAACTTAGTCACTTCAGTACTTGACAATGCATCTCATTCGGGACCAGCCAAAAGACATGTAAACTTGACAACTGGACCCCTACCACAACATTATAATCTCATCGGTCATCACCACAACTAATTCTTCTCCTTCTTGACTTTGCGTTTTTTTTTTCTTTCATCTTCTTTTCGTTTTTTGCAACATATTACAATATAGTTAATTGGGTCGACTAGGTTCTTAAACTCGTTAAAAATAATGTTAAAATTTCTACTAAAAATGAATATGAGAGCTATTGAATAGAAATTTGTCAAGTTTCAAGAAAAACTTGGAAAATATTATTTTCAACATATTCTGTTTTCAGTTTGTTTTTTTCCCTGTTTATAATAAGGTAACCAAAAACATTTTTGATGATATAAATAAACTTATAAACGTTTTTTTCAAGAAATTTTAGATAATTCTTATCTTCTCGAACTGATGGTAGAAGATTGTCAATCCATCGGATATATATACATCTAAAGTTCAAACAAAACATGTAAACGCGGTTTGACATAAATACAAACATTATCTTATAATACTAATTTCCAATTTTTAACTTCATTGTAGTAGGCTACTGTCGATGTTTTGATTTACTTTGAAAGAGTCCCTATGTTTGGTTTAAACTATACAAGTGGAGTGCTGACCAAATTTTTACTTTGTTCAGTTCAGTTTATTATTCGATCAGAGTTTCATTTTTTTCTTTCTTAGAATTAAATAGCTGATGATATAAATGAATAATTCATCCCCAAAAAAATAGATGATTGAATATATACGTAATTTTCAATTATTGTAAATTCAAACCGCTTAATACTACTATGGAACATCAAAACCGTGCACTTGTATACTTGAAATCACATCAAATTTTAAGTAAGAACTTTCAACATGATATGACGCCATGTTAACAATGACTACCAAATTGATTCAGTGACTGCGCTTTTTACTCAGTTGATGTATACACTTAGAATTTAGAACACTGAAATATACTATAGGAGTAGTTGAATTTATCTGGTATAAGCGTTGACTATTACAATATACAAAACTGAGTCTTAAATAACATAGGTTTAAACTGTAAAAAGATACCTCAGATATGGTAAAAACTCTTTACACGACAACCGATACATATACTTGTTCCTTTCACCATTGAT
This sequence comes from Capsella rubella, assembly GCF_000375325.1. Lineage (NCBI taxonomy): Eukaryota > Viridiplantae > Streptophyta > Magnoliopsida > Brassicales > Brassicaceae > Capsella > Capsella rubella. The sequence continues at coordinate 5,603,844 of NW_006238917.1, read as the reverse complement.
AAATAACCCTTTCAAAATTCAATTACCTTTTACCGTGAAAAATAGAAACGAACCACCCGAGTCAGAAAACTACGCAAGTGCTACTACTAAATTAATACTACGAAGTAAATTACCAATATAATTTGGTAAAACTAAACACACAAAAATCCAAAACAAAAGCGATCAAACTTAATACTGTAATGAGAGAGTCATTAAGTAGCTAGGGTCACATACACGTAGAGCTTCACACCAAACAATTCTCGCTGAAACCAATAAACTTGGTCTTATATGTCTTCTTTCATTTAATGTCCCCCTCTCTCTAACCACTTGCTTCCCTTAATTTCTCTCCTTTTATATTTATATTTCTCCTTCATTTTACTCTCCAACTAAATAATTATACACACTTCAAGCTGAACCAAATAATGCAGCCGTCCGGTGGTGATCCGACGTCGCCGGAGAAAGGGAAGGATGAGAAGTCGTCGCCGCCGAAAGTGTCACTGCTTAAGCTCTTCTCCTTCGCAGATTTCTATGACTGCGTTCTCATGACCCTCGGATCCATCGGAGCGTGCATTCATGGCGCATCCGTTCCCATCTTTTTCATCTTCTTTGGCAAACTCATCAATATTATCGGTCTTGCTTATCTTTTCCCTAAACAAGCCTCTCATCGAGTCGCCAAGGTTTGTCTATATACTAGTTTTTAATCCATTTTTTTCCCTTATGAGGATTTTTTTACAAAGCTACAAAACTTGAGAGATTCTTTAGTAAAGATTAGTCGGAAATAGAAGATATATTTTTACCTAATTTTCTTTAGTAGATTAAAATTAATTAACTATGTAATCGAAATATAATTCTAATGAATTGTGCTAATCATCCGTTATTATGTTTGTTAATATGTTTGCTCGGCTTACATTTTCACCTTTTTTTTTTCTTGTTGCAGTACTCATTGGATTTTGTATATCTGAGTGTGGCTATACTATTTTCATCATGGTTGGGTAAAAAAATTAGGCAATTTCAAATTCACTTTTTACTTAATATAAACTTGAAGTTGGTAAATAATTAATCAAATAATGGAAACAGAGGTTGCATGTTGGATGCATACGGGAGAGAGGCAAGCGGCGAAGATGAGGAGAGCTTATCTCCGGTCGATGTTAAGCCAAGACATAAGCTTATTCGACACTGAAGCTTCAACCGGAGAAGTCATCTCCGCCATCACCTCCGACATCCTCGTCGTCCAAGATGCTCTCTCCGAGAAGGTACATCCCTTAACAGAATCAAACCGGTATTGAGTTTTTTTTTTGTTAACATTTTGTGTTAGCTAAACTATTAGATTCGTTAATAAACCACTTACTTTTTCTATGTGGTAACTTCTTGATAAATAAACGCATTCGATATTTTTTTTTTCTTACTCTTTATATTTACACAAAATAATTTTTTTTTTTTGTTCAAATACCTACTAAACTCTGCTAAGTAAGGCATGGCCTCGGTTGATAGAATCTATAGACATTATTTAGGTTGATAGATTTTACAAATCTTTTACATGGGTTTTTTTTTTCTTTTCACATTTGGGTTGATCAATCCTTATCAGCTTTAATGTGAAACACATTAATGGCTTAATCCAATAATGCCATAGATGTTTATTTTTTTTTCCATTTTTGAAGAGGTTTTTTGGAATGCAAGATCTCTTTTCATAACTTAATTAACTAAACATATTCTAGTATTCTTCATTTTTCTGAGATTCCAATAAAGTATAGTAACCTTTATATATTTTTCTTTTATACGTTGGGTCCTTGGTGCAAAAATAATAAATGCATTGTCTTCAATTCGGTTATATCTGCATTGCATTTTGCATTTATAAGGCGGTTGAGTTTGATACGATTTAAATTTTATATTTTCAACTTTTGACCTTTATTTGGTTCGACTTTACAGCTAGCCTAGTCACAAAAACAGTTTGATTACTTAAAGTGTAATGACTAATGACGCAAATGTGGTTAATGGTTTATGATTATGATATGTTGTCTGAATTACCGGTATATCTGGTTTTAGGTAGGGAATTTCTTGCACTACATAAGCCGGTTCATAGCCGGTTTTGCAATTGGATTCACTAGTGTCTGGCAAATAAGTCTCGTCACATTATCCATAGTCCCCTTAATCGCTCTAGCTGGCGGTATCTACGCTTTCGTCGCCATTGGACTTATCGCCCGTGTCCGTAAATCATACATTAAGGCCGGTGAGATTGCGGAAGAGGTTGGTTACTTCTCGCACAAGAAATATATTTCATTTATATTCTTAATAGAAGTGTCTTGTTCTGGTGCTTATCATATATTTCTGTGATAATTCAGGTGATCGGGAATGTCAGGACTGTACAAGCATTCACCGGTGAAGAAAGGGCGGTGAGATTATACCGAGAAGCTCTTGAGAACACGTACAAGTACGGGAGAAAAGCCGGATTAACCAAAGGACTAGGTCTTGGATCCCTGCATTGTGTCTTGTTTCTGTCTTGGGCCTTGCTCGTATGGTTTACAAGCGTTGTGGTCCACAAAGATATTGCCGATGGTGGCAAATCATTCACAACCATGCTCAATGTTGTTATCGCTGGCCTGTAATATACTTATTCTTAAACTATTTGCTTTCACTCCACGTTTGCTTAGTGTTCTTTTTATGGATCATTAAGTGTCTGTGTTTGGGTTCTTTGTAGGTCTCTTGGACAAGCGGCGCCAGATATCTCTGCATTTGTACGGGCAAAAGCTGCTGCTTATCCGATTTTCAAGATGATTGAACGAAACACGGTGGCGAAAGCAAGCGCAAAATCGGGTCGTAAACTTGGGAAAGTAGACGGGCACATTCAATTTAAGGACGTGACTTTCAGTTACCCATCTCGCCCCAATGTGGTGATCTTTGACAAGCTAAACTTAGCTATCCCTGCCGGGAAAATCGTGGCACTTGTTGGAGGAAGCGGGTCAGGGAAAAGCACTGTCATATCATTGATGGAGCGGTTCTACGAGCCCATTTCTGGAGCAGTGTTGTTAGACGGGAACAATATCAACGAGCTGGATATTAAGTGGTTAAGGGGACAGATTGGTTTGGTTAACCAAGAACCAGCTCTTTTTGCAACATCGATTCGAGAGAACATTTTGTATGGCAAAGATGACGCGACAGCTGAGGAGATTGCTCGTGCTGCAAAGCTCTCAGAAGCAATTTCGTTCATCAACAACCTACCTGAAGGATTTGAGACTCAGGTCTGTCAATTGGATACCTTAAAGTACAAGAAACACTATAAATTCTAGGTTCCACTTTTTACCTTAAGGTAAAAGAAACATCTAAAAACCCTAAAACTCTGTTCTTTTACTCATAGGTTGGCGAGAGAGGGATTCAGCTATCCGGTGGACAGAAACAAAGGATTGCTATATCGAGAGCAATCGTGAAGAATCCGTCAATACTCTTACTTGATGAGGCAACAAGTGCTTTAGACGCAGAGTCAGAAAAGAGCGTGCAAGAAGCACTGGATCGAGTGATGGTTGGGAGAACAACGGTAGTGGTGGCTCATAGACTCTCAACCGTAAGAAATGCTGACATCATAGCAGTTGTTCACGAAGGGAAAATCGTTGAGTTCGGAAACCATGAGAACCTCATATCAAATCCCGACGGAGCCTACTCTTCCCTTCTACGTCTCCAGGAGGCTGCCTCATTGCAGCGTAACCCTTCCTTGAATCGCACGTTAAGCAAGCCACATAGGTACCATACTCTGTTTCTGAACATTGTCCTTAGAAAAAACAATAACCAAACCCTTAATTCTCATAGCGGTTCGTCCTTCTTCTTCTTTTGGTTTCATTTGACAGTATAAAATACTCGCGGGAACTATCAAGGTCGAGCTTCTGTTCAGAAAGGGAATCAGTAACTCGACCGGATGGAACCCTAACATCCAAAAAGGCGAAAGTAAAGGTGGGACGTCTTTACTCTATGATCCGTCCGGACTGGATGTATGGCGTGTGTGGCACGATATGTGCATTTATCGCTGGATCTCAAATGCCCCTTTTTGCGCTTGGAGTCTCGCAAGCCTTGGTTTCCTATTACAATAGTTGGGATGAGACTCAAAAAGAGATCAAGAAGATCGCTATCCTCTTCTGCTGCGCTTCCGTCATCACCCTAATAGTCTACACCATTGAGCATGTCTGCTTCGGTACTATGGGAGAGCGTCTCACTCTTCGTGTCCGCGAAAATATGTTTAGAGGTTCGTCTCACTGCAAGTGTTTTTATATCAATAAATAAATTTAACATTTTAAGAGATTAGAAAGCCCTTTTTTTTTTTTGTTACACAAAGTGATATTTTGTTCTGTTTTTGGTTTTCTAGCCATCTTGAAAAATGAAATCGGGTGGTTCGATGAGGTGGACAACACAAGTTCAATGTTGGCATCGCGGCTTGAGAGTGATGCGACTTTGCTTAAAACCATAGTGGTCGATAGGTCGACGATTCTACTTCAGAACTTAGGTCTTGTTGTTACGTCTTTTGTCATCGCCTTCATACTTAACTGGCGCCTCACTCTTGTCGTCTTGGCCACATTCCCATTGGTTATAAGCGGCCATATCAGTGAGGTAACGAATAGTTTTTGCCACTATTTTGACTAACGTTTGCGTTTGTGTTTGTGTTTATGTTTATGTTTATGTTTATTGTTATTTTTGTAGAAACTTTTCATGCAAGGCTATGGAGGAGACTTGAGCAAAGCATACTTAAAGGCCAATATGTTGGCAGGAGAGTCTGTTAGTAACATCCGCACGGTTGCCGCCTTCTGTGCTGAGGAAAAGATTCTAGAACTTTATTCAAGAGAGCTTTTAGAACCTTCCAGAAGTTCTTTCAGGCGTGGTCAAATTGCTGGACTTTTCTATGGCATCTCTCAGTTCTTCATTTTCTCTTCATATGGCCTCGCCCTCTGGTACGTCTCGCTCTATAGAAGATTGTAAATATATAATTAATAGACTTGGTTCGGATTGAGACAGTCAATTTTGATTGGATAGGTACGGATCAACATTGATGGACAAAGGATTAGCGGGTTTCAAAACAGTGATGAAAACATTCATGGTTTTGATCGTGACGGCATTAGCTATGGGTGAGACATTGGCTCTAGCTCCGGATCTGCTGAAAGGAAACCAGATGGTTGCGTCTGTGTTCGAGATCTTGGACAGGAAAACTCAGATCGTTGGAGAGACCAACGAGGAGCTGACTAATGTGGAAGGCACGATTGAGCTCAAAGGCGTCCACTTTAGCTACCCTTCTAGACCGGATGTTGTAATTTTCCGGGACTTTGATCTGATAGTTCGGTCGGGAAAGAGCATGGCGCTCGTCGGACAGAGTGGATCCGGTAAAAGTTCTGTCATTTCACTCATTCTCCGGTTCTATGATCCGACTGCCGGAAAAGTCATGATAGAGGGTGAGTGCATTTGACTACTCTGAACACACAATTTCTTTGGTCTCAAGCTATCTCTTAACACCAAGGTTTCTTGCATCAAAAGAAAGTATTTGTTTAGCTGAATAAGCTGGTTTTTCCTTATCCCAATTTCAGGAAAAGACATCAGGAAACTAGATCTGAAAGCACTGAGGAAGCATATTGGTCTAGTTCAACAAGAACCTGCACTTTTCGCCACAACAATCTACGAGAACATTTTGTATGGAAACGAAGGAGCATCTCAATCTGAAGTCATCGAATCAGCTATGCTAGCAAACGCTCACAGCTTCATTACCTCTCTTCCGGAAGGCTACTCCACCAAAGTTGGTGAACGTGGTGTTCAGATGTCAGGCGGACAGCGACAAAGGATTGCCATAGCTAGAGCCATCCTCAAAAATCCAGCGATTCTATTACTTGACGAAGCCACAAGCGCTTTGGACGTTGAATCTGAGCGTGTGGTAGGTTTCTTTACCATTAGACTTTTCTAGAGTTTAATATACCCTAATAGACTTATGAGTTTACAACGAATGAACATTACTAGGTACAACAAGCATTGGATCGGTTAATGACTAACCGGACAACGGTGGTGGTTGCTCACCGGCTATCGACTATCAAGAACGCCGACACAATAAGTGTATTACATGGAGGAAAGATTGTAGAGCAAGGCAGCCACCGAAAACTCGTTCTGAACAAGACTGGTCCATATTTTAAACTCATCAGTCTTCAGCAGCAGCAACAACCTTAAGTTACTACACATTACTCCTTTAAAAACTCTTTACTATTTTTTCTTTCTTTCTTTCTTTTTTGTGAAAAATATTGATCAGATTTTCATTCCATGTGATTATATATTTTATATCAATTAATCATCTTTGATTTAACGTTGGCGAGTTAATTTACATGCGAAAAAAATAGTTTATGAACTCCAAAATAGGAAAATGTTCTAAACGATCACTATGTCTGCATGACACCAGACCTTCAACCAAAATTTTACAACGTCAAAACATTTAGTCCCTACCAATAATCCTAGATCCTTTAGCACACACATATATATATATATATAGATTTAGCTATTTTTGACCACCATCTTTATCATCAACCACGTTTCACTGCGACATTCTCTAAGGAATAGATCAACAAAAGGACAACTTTGATCATTGAATGGATTAGGGGGGACTCAGGAAAAATCTCCAGGGTTCATTCCTTACAAAATGACAAAACCCTTTTCAACAAAGCAGCCAGCCATCACCACAAATAAGCTGCCCAAGTCAAACTAATATTTAACTATTTCACCAAGTTGAACGAATTGTATTCTAATTATTACTATTATTTTCTTTTTAATGCCAAGCCTTATCTTTATGTATGTGATAAAATTTATTTCGGGCACAAGTCCGCATTTGAAATATAAAAAAAAAATATCAATCGTTTGCTTATGTTTCATAGATAGTTTACTTTGGATAAAAAATAGTTTACTACTTTTTGTAGAAAATAATATTTTGGAACTTTAAAAAAAGGGTGTCGGAAATAAATTTAAAGAGCTAAAAAAAAAAACCAATTACAGGAGACAGACGAATAAAATTATTAAAAAGAAGTTAGGAAAAGTATTAAGTGCGCTAATTCCTAAAGTGTATTCGGTGTGATAATTCATCTCCACCTTCTCCGGTGAAAGATATTTTTACAAATTAAAAGACTCCGGTCACTGCCGGTCACTGACCTCGTCTTCCTTGCCTCCATCTCCGATCCATTGATTTACGAGGCGCGTGAGAGCTACAGAGACAGCGAACCATGGGAAATGGAAACTCAACTGAGACGAAAGAGTCCCGCCGATCAAAGATGCGACAGAAGATTAAGAACTTTCAAAGCCGCCGCCGTCTTCGTCGTCCAGGATCCGGAAGCGTCTCCGGATTGGTCAGTCAGAGATCTGTGAGCGCAGACGATTTCGCCGGCATTGCTCTTCTTACTCTAATGGGCGTACGGCTTCCTTTCTTTTTTCTTTTCTATTTTGCTGTTCTCGTCAAAGGTTAGCTGCGATAGTCATGTGTTTTCGTCTTTTGGCATCTTCTCTTAGGCGGAGATGAAGTTCAAGGATAAGTGGCTCGCCTGTGTTTCCTTCGGGGAACAGACGTTTCGTTCGGGAGTTTCCGATTCGTAGGTTCCCAACAATTCTTCGCATTCGATTTTTGAAACTAGTCTCGTATATGTTTTCGAATCTTCTACTTAACACTGTCTTGTTTCTGATGATTTTGCAGCACGGATAAGCCAATGTGGAACTCGGTAAGAGAACTCTTGATTTCTGTTTTGTTTTTACAGCCTTGTGAGAATAGTTGGGTTCATCGGTTTTGAGTTTTGTGTATATAGGAAAAGAAGCTCCTCTTGGAGAAAAATGGACCAAGTCTGGCTAGGATTTCAGTATTTGAGGTGTGAAGTAATCAGAGTTTACTTTATTCTTTCTAGATTTTCTTTTAGTTATTGATCGGTTGAGATAATTTCCTTTTCTTGATGCAGACTAATAGGCTCTTGAAGAACAATATCGTTGGTTATTGTGAGCTTGATCTACTTGAATTTTTAGTGCAGGTCAGAAATATAAGTTTGTTGCTGTTTAATTTCTTCTACTGTTTTTCTTTTCAATAACTATTCATTCTTCCTCGGGTTTAAACTCTACTAGTCTTAAGTGTCAGCAAGTTGCTTTCTATCACTTGTCTTCCATTGATTCGAGGGAATCTGTGACAGTTTAGCTAATAGTCAGTGCATTGATTAGAAATTGCAATATCATGACTAATAAATCATTATAATTTTTTTTCCTGACATATATGTTTTTTTCTCTCTCTTTTATACAATGTGATATAGGAACCTGACTCTACGTGCAAGTCATTTGACCTGTTAGATCCGGCGTCATCTAATGTTGTTGGCACCATGTTCATTTCGTGCTCCGTTGAGGTATGCATATGTCAAAGGTTAAAGAGATGGTTAAACCAGTGCAATGGGAGTGTTTCTAATTTTCTGGTCACTACCATTCGCAGGATCCTGTTGAAACTGAGACATGCTTTGCGAAGCGTATTTTGTCCATAGTGGTATGCTTTACTTAATTGTCCACTCTGTTTCTTCTGGTCTTTTGAAGTTTTGTCATGATTGATTATAAATAATTTTTAAATCAGATTTCCCTATGTTTATTTTCATTGCTCTCTTTATTTTTGGTGTGAAAATTCTTTCAATAAGAATCCATAAGCTACGTTTCTCTTTTCAATTGCTTCTTAAGCATGTTTTTATTTATTTCTATGGAACATTATGGCATCATGTGCCCATTATAATTGATTGTTTGAGGCCTTCATCCAAGCGCAGGACTATAACGAAGATGGAACACTCTCGTTTTCAGAGTTCTCTGATCTGATGAATGCTTTTGGGAATATAGTGGCTGCTGACAAGGTTTGATCTCTGGCAACTTTCACCTCTATCTGTCATGCGTGTTTGTGCATATGGAATTTGAAGTACGAAAAGTTGTTCTCCGCAGCATTTTAGTATGAATAGTGCTTGATTGCTTCATTTTCTAATGCCACTCTTGATGTTTTCACTGACTCGATTACCAGAAAGAGGAGTTGTTTAAAGCTGCTGACCTGAATGGAGATGGTGTTGTTACAATTGATGAGTTGGCTGCACTTCTTGCCATTCAACAGGAACAGTAATAACATTCTAATTGCCTATGTTAAAAACTTCTGTTTATGCTTATTGATTTATACATCCTTGAATCCCAGTAATTTGCATGCATCTAAATTGCAGGGAGCCAATTATAAATAGCTGTCCGGTCTGTGGTGAGGCTCTTCAACTTTCTGACAAGCTCAACGCAATGATCCATATGACCCTCTGTTTTGACGAAGGAACTGGTAAACAAACAATGACCGGAGGGTTCTTGACTGATAGGCAGGCTTCATATGGGTTAGAAGAATTATCATTTTTTTATGTTTTTAATCAGACATTCTAAATATTTTATTATTTTCTTCACTTGACCAACATTCAATTTCTTAACATTTCGTCAGATGGATGTTCAAACTAAGTGAATGGACTCATCTATCGACTTATGATGTTGGTTTGAATACTGGTTCAAGTGCTTCACATATCGTGGTATTTTTTCTTTCTAGCACTTTTGCGTATGTAATGATTAACATCTAATATGGAGGCCAATTATCAAGTTGTATGATGTACTGTATTCAGAAAATCCTGGCGTGAGAGAAACCTGATATTTTTTGCATTCCTCCTATCGATTTGTGGTTTACCTTTGAGATGTCTCTTGAAAATGCAGTAAAAGTATACTTACTCTAATTGATACTTGATTTAGGTGATTGATAGGAAGACTAAGCGGCTTGTAGAAGAATTGATTGATTCAAAGATTGTTATGTCGATGAGAGCTATCTACCAGTCAAAAATTGGACTCCGTCTTATGGACCAAGGTAACGAGTTGGGTTCTTCATTTCTAAAATTCACCTGGCCGTTTTGCCTTTGTAATATATATTTGTTGTTATTCTATGCTAAATTTGTTCCACGCTACACATTCTTGCCATTGTAACCAATCAATAAGTTTTCATTCTGGATTGATCCCCTTGATGCAGGAGCGAAAGAGATTCTGCAGAATCTTTCTGAAAAGCAGGGGAAGAAAATGAACTCAGTTGAATCTGCCCAAAATATACCCAGCTTTCTAGAGTTTTTCAAGGTGTGAAATATATATATATGTCAAGTTATTATGTGTTAAATGGCTGTTGAATTTAAGCCTGACAACTTGGCTTGTGGCTTGGAGTTTAACAATACTTGTTTGAAATGTGAAATTGATATAGATCTATATAGCACAGCATATCTTAGAAAAACTTGGATGAATATTAAACAGAAATCTGATATTATTTTTGGGGATTGAGACAGCATGTGAAATCCTCTGACAGAGATCAAGTCCTCTCCTATGCTTTATTTATAGCAATGGATACGTTGGAATTGATTCACTAGATCTCCTTTTGTATGTTTAAATGAAGGCCAAAAGTTTAATCATTTGTTTGTTGCAGGATCAAATAAACATGGCTGAAGTCAAGTATCCTCTAGACCAATTTAAGGTATGCAAAAACAACTCTGCGTATAATTCTGACTATGATATTACAATAAAATGTTGCTAATTCTTGAACTTGAGATGTGACTCAATAAAATTCACAGTATGCCTTTCTACAAAATAAACATATTAGCTTTTGCGACTAGGTATAAAATAAATATGGAAGTTATAATGATGTATATCTAAGCCAAATCCTTTGCAGTTTTTATCTAGCACGGTAAAAGCCCATGATCATTTGATTAACTGTAAAGCTTGCGTACTTTTGATGGATTTCAAAGATGGTCATTTCACTTGCAGACATTCAATGAATTCTTCATACGGGAGTTAAAGCCTGGTGCAAGACCAATTGCTTGCATGGATCAGGATGATGTTGCTGTATCTGCTGCAGATTGTCGATTAATGGCGTTTCAATCAGTGGATGATAGCATGCGGTTCTGGATCAAGGTAAACCTTCTCTAGAGTAGCTATAATATGATAATTCTGCAAGCTAGGTATGGCATCTAGAAAAATTAATAAATCTTAGGATAAATGTTGCAGCTTATAACTTACAACATCGCCTAAATGTTACTAACTATTCTAAAATCTTCAACGGATTTCAATATTGTCAGGGCCGGAAGTTCTCAATTAAAGGCCTCCTTGGGAAGGATGTGCACTCGGATGGTTTCCTTGATGGATCTTTGGTGATATTCCGATTGGCTCCACAGGTACGACAAGACTGCATGCTTCATGTCTTTCGACCAAAAGCAGAAAAACTTGCAGTTGTTATTTACTCTCTTTATCGATTTATTGATTTGTTACAGGACTATCATCGTTTTCATTCTCCTGTCTCTGGTGTCATTGAAAAGTTTGTTGATGTTTCTGGAAGCTTGTATACAGTATGTACTTATCCATTTCCCTTTTTAAGTTGAAGAGTTTCATTCTCTCTTGCGTATTCTCTTATTGGATTTACTTTTGCATCCTGGTTATCTACCTTGTTTCTCAGGTTAATCCGATTGCAGTCAATAGCAAGTACTGTAATGTGTTCACTGAGAATAAGCGGACCATTGTAATTATTTCAACAGCAGAGTTTGGAAAGGTGTGTTATCTCGTATAAGTTATTAACCATTTTTTAATATCTGCTGAAACAAACTATATCTCAATCTTCGCTTGATGCGCTGAACTCAGTGATGCTGTAATTTATAAATGAGCCTGTATAATGAAATCTGATCTTACCACAGAACTTGACTTCAGCCTATTGTCTGTAACAGGTGGCATTTGTTGCGATTGGAGCAACAATGGTTGGTAGCATCACTTTTGTTAGAAAAGAGGGAGACCATGTGAAGAAAGGGGACGAAGTAAGCAATTCTGAACCTTTTTTTTTATAATTGAAAAATGGGTAATAGTTTCTTATACAAGCGGCCTCAAATTTAACATATTCCTTTTTCCAGCTTGGTTACTTTTCATTTGGTGGAAGCACAGTTATATGCGTCTTTGAAAAGGTTAGGCTCTAACTTTGTTTTCTGAATGCTGAATATAAAAAAGAATCTCAAAACTCTTACCACTATTTTAATACTTTATACTTAATCTTTTCATAGCTCTCATAGCTGAAAATTTGAATAATATGCTTCCACTACCCTGGAAACACCTTGTTTATTGATTTGAAAATCTTTTGACAATATATCATACATTTTCATAGTAACTTCCCTGGATGGGTGCTTGAACCTGCATCAACCTTACCTTTCACATGACAATTTGCAGGACTCAATTAAGATTGATGAGGATCTCTTAGCTAACAGTGCTAGGTCCTTGGAGACATTAGTTACTGTCGGGATGCAACTGGGTGTCTCCTTTCCAAAGCTGGAAAACTGTGTTCTTGAACCCTGAACTACTTCAAAGTATGTGAGTTTATATGAAACGACGAATAATTTGCTATGGTTTGGTTTGATTTTATTAGTTTTCTCTATCCATCAAGAACTCGATTCCTCACTGTTTTATTCAGTATTCACAATGACTTTGCTCCGTGTATATAAAACCAGTATGTCCGGGGCAGTGATACTTGTCAATATTTATTGTGTTTGGGTTTTTGTTAAGTTTTTTTGCTAGGTGACAATTTTACATGCAAATAGGGTTAAACACATGTCTTTCTTTATAGCTATTGTAAGAATGAGACTTTCTGTAAAACTCTCTCTCTTTCTTTATTACCTCTCTCTCCCTCCCTATCCCTCTCTTTCTCTGTTGAGTTGAACATAATAAAGCACAAATGGCATGGACAAAGGCTAAGATGAGTCTAGCTTTGTCTCTGGTTACGGTAATCCTCAGCGTCTCTCTTGCTGATCTAAAAGTCGGGTTTTACTCCAATACATGTCCTCAAGCCGAGTCAATCGTTAGGAGAGTTGTCTCAGGAGCTGCTCTTTCTGACCCTAACCTCCCAGCCATACTTCTACGTCTCCATTTCCACGACTGCTTTGTTGAGGTACAATGCACTTTCCTCCTCTTTGTGCTTTCTACTATTATTGCAATGCTTATAGATTTAAGCACGTACAGGGATGTGATGGCTCGATCCTCGTGGATAACGGAGCAATCTCTGAAAAGAATGCCTTTGGGCACGAAGGCGTTAGAGGATTTGAGATAGTAGAAGCCATTAAAGCCGAGCTTGAAGCTGCATGCCCCGGTGTTGTCTCCTGCTCAGACATTGTTGCCTTGGCGGCACGTGATGCCATATCTTTGGTAAAAAATCAATTAGAGAAAGAAAAAATTGAATCTATTGATCTTTTGTCTTTCTTCTTCCCTGTGGTGATCAATTCATGATACAGGCAAATGGACCAGCGTATGAGGTACCAACTGGGCGGAGAGATGGTCTGGTTTCGAATATGTCGCTGGCTAAGGACATGCCTGAGATCAGCGACACGATTCAGATACTAAAGGCTAAGTTCATGCAGAAGGGGCTCAACGCCAAAGAGCTCGTGCTTCTCAGTGGTATGTATCGCTTCTTCTTGGTCTTTCTCTCTCATTCATGTTTGTTTGGTGGTTTCAAATCTCTCGAGGTTTTTGGTTCGAAGTTCAAGTTATATGATTTTTCGTTTCCCGAATCCGTGATGTGTTTCCCATGTTTCGTCCGTTTCCTCTTTCCCTTCGTGTGTTAGTGTCACGTGCTTCCGTCCTTTACGAAATTCTGGTTGACCAATAAAATAAAAATAAAAAGAAAAAAGCCTAAGCCAATTTTCTTCCTCAGAAAAAAAAGTTCCTCATAAATTTGGATAAGAAATTCGTGAAAATATATTAATAACAAAAAAATATGTCCAGTGTTTTTTTTATGTTTTTGCTAAGATTATTGCAAAATGAAAAGTCGTTTGTTGAAAAAAAAATATAGGCCTTTTGTCAACTTACGTTAGGCATTTTTGCATGAGTTTGTATTTTATTTAAATTTCAACTATAAAATTGAGTGTGTTCTATTAGTAAGATGTGTTTTGATTTTCTGTCATCTAATCCACTAAATCGGGCATGGCTCAGAAATGTCATCATTCACACGAAAATATGGGTGTTATAGAATCGGCGGTTAGTTTTAATTGGACAAAACACATAAATATCTATCGGGCCATTCTTGTTTTTGTCATTCGATAGAGTAGATATTAGGGTTAAGTCATCAACGTGCACGTGTGACCAAGAACAGAAGAGCACGAGTAACTAGTGATCATGCCTTTGAAACTGGACTCGGATTGTGTCATTTCAATATCTCAACATGAAAGAAAAACAGAACAAGAAAAAAAAAATAGAAGGAAAGTGTAGAAACACTTCTCTTCGTTCTAATGTTATTTCAACCGTATCATCAGCTGCTCACACTATCGGAACAACAGCCTGCTTCTTCATGACCAAACGCCTCTACAACTTCTTACCCGGTGGCCAACCTGACCCGACCATCAATCCGGTATTCCTACCCGAGTTAACCACTCAGTGCCCACAAAATGGTGACATAAACGTCCGGTTACCAATGGACCGGATCAGTGAACGTGTATTCGACAAGCAGATTCTACAAAACATAAAGGATGGTTTCGCTGTGCTTCAGACCGATGCTGGTCTTTACGAGGATGTGACGACCCGACGGGTTGTGGATTCCTATCTTGGGATGCTAAATCCGTTCTTTGGTCCAACGTTCGAGTCCGATTTCGTAAAGGCAATAGTGAAGATGGGGAAGATTGGTGTGAAGACTGGTTCTAAAGGGGAGATTCGACGGGTTTGCTCTGCCTTCAATTGAGAGAATATGCAATGAAAGTGAAACTGTTGAAAATCTTTTGATCTTTGACTCCAAAATATGAATAGGCAAAATGCCTTATTACAGAGAATATTAATGGATGGTGCATTATATCAAATGCGAGACAAAAAAAAATGAAAAATGAAAAGAAAAAGATAAGCATATATAAAGAGGATGAAAAACAAATTGTAAAGTGAGAGTTGAATAGACGCTTCTGTATATTAAAAAATGATATATTGAAATAAATTTTACATTGTTGTGCATAGCAACGTTTGTATCCAATTCAAAATCATCTACAACATATAAATCATCACATCATGAAGTTAATAGTGTGCTGAGTGCATATGAATTCTTAATCTCATCACGTAATTTATACCAAAAAGACACAAAATAAAGTTGTACTGTATTCTTAATTCTCATTCTTTACTGTCTCGAATAAACTAATTTCATCCCCATTCCCTTATGACAAAAAATAACAAGAGGGGCAAGCTAATTAAACAAAGAACAAAAAATGGGGAGGGCGAATTCGCAAAAACAAAGCAACTAAACATGAATTCAAAAAAGAAAAAAAAATAAGAGAATAAAAGAGTTCAAGTTCTTAAAGCTCTTATTCTTAAACTCGTATGCCGCTTAAATTCCTTGCGTTGGGCCTTGTCACAAATCGTCCCTGTCAGATAAACAAACCACCATTATTATAATGACAATCTTTCACCTAAATCCTTAGCTCAAATCAAATGTATCAATAAGTTGACATGTAAGTTCCGGTTTTTACATTTGAAGACAGAAGTGTAGATATATATACCTTCATACGGGGACGTTGATCGGCGTTGAGTTTGCGAACTTGATATCGGATTTTCTTGGAGAAGAGTCGATTCCTCCTCTTCTCTTTATACCTTAACACACTTGCTTCCCTCATTCCACTTTCTCCGAACAAATCTATCTCACCCAATCGCGTCTGTCCCCAAACACATCATTCTTTTTACATCAGTTTTACTCACTCAATAGATTAACTTACTATCTACTACAAACTTTAAATTCAAAAAAAATTCAGATATTGGTAATTAAATTCAAAATTTGATAAGATTTTTTGAAACAAAATAAAGGATTTAAATAAAATAAAGAACAATTCAGATATTGGTAATTAAAACGATTGGTTATCCAAAAATTTATAAACAAAAAAGTTTAAAAGACAACACTCGTTTTAGATGCAAATTCGAGTGCCATGTGGCATAATTTAAGAGGATTTAGGAGGTTCCATAATAATCCGTAACGGCGGCTTACGAAAATTAAGATAGACTAATCTAAATTTGAAATGTTTGTGATTTAAGCCACGGGGGAAAGAGAGATTAGAGAACAGAGTAACGTACATATAGGTCGATTCCTGCGGCGTCCGAACCCATAATCTCGTCGGAGAACGGCGACTCCTTACCCGACCAAGCCTCTAGAACCCCACCGTAGTCGAGCTTCAACAACGGACTCATCACTCTCTGCTCTAATTCTGGCAACGGATCTTCGGAGCTCTTTGATTCCACCGCCGCCGCAGCCGGAGTCACTTTCTTGTTCTTGTTTTTGTTCTTGTTCTTGTTCTTTTTCTTGTATCCCTCCGCCGAGACCGTCGTCTTACTCTCCACCACATTGTGTTTCCCGTCACCAGCTACGGCGTTTATGGCTGTCTGAATTCTCGGCGATATTTGTTCGAACTCCACAGTGGGGAATTGGCACCAGTTCCCGTCGTCGTGTTCCCTGAGAGAACTCCTCAGTCCGAGTCCTAGTCGAAACCTTCCGTTCCAAGCATTCTTCATCACTTCCTCTAATCGACTTATTCTGTAGCAATTCTCTCCCTGGTCGGATTCAATACTCCCCATAAAGCTATCGATCCCTTCTTCAATCTCCTCATCAAGAATCGATCCCGCGTCGAAGTCATCTAAACTAGTTCCAAACCCATTCACATCCAGCTCATCTAAAATGACATCTTTATGCTCCAAGAAGTGCTCTGCTTTCGTTGGAATCGTGGGACTGAACAGAAACTCGGACTCTTCGATGGATTCGTACGGGAGAAGCAACTGAGAAGCTTCGTCGTAACCACTGAGAGGAGATTTATTGAAAGTCTGAGTTTTTGGTTTCTTGGAAGAGAAGATGTTTGGGTAGGCGGTGGAGAGCAGAGCCGCAGCTTCGTCGTATGTTTGGTTCGGACGTTTCCGTGGAGTTCGTGGCCTTCTCGTGGATATCAAGAACGGAGGAGAGTTTGACTCGGTGATTGTAGATGACGGCGAAGGAGTGTTGTGTGACGGTGGCGATTTCACCATATAGGCACCACCGCCGCTTAGACAAGACGACATTTCTAGTTCTTGCAAGAATCCAAGAATAATTTTCCGGGGAAATCAGGAAATGAAATCTCGAAAAGAAGAAAAAAAAACCAAAACCGTTTATAAAGAATTAAGTATAATTTAAAATTCAGAAACGTTTCAGAGTATCGTACGAAGTCTATACTGTTAAACCCTAAACCTTCTGACAAAATCTTGTATACTAAATATAGCAAAAAGGTCAAATAAAATAGGAGTAATGATGTCTACTATAAAATGAAAAAGGAAAGCCTAGCTACAAAAAAGAAAAAAAAAACAAGGAAGATTTAATGAGAGACACAGAGAGAGGTCATGGGTGATGGATGTACTAGTTCCCCCGAAGAGAGATAAGGGGCAGCAATTGGATTGGGAGAGTCACAAGATGGTGTAAGAAAAAAAGAGAATAGACCCGTTAGGGTTTGTCGAACTTATATATAGTCAAAATGAAGTGAGACTCTCTCTTGATTAATTTTTGATATATCATCATATCACTTTTGTTGATGCGAAAACAGAGAGGTAAGAAAGTGAAAAAAAAAAGTGAAGAGGGAGTAGCGGCACTAGGTGAAATGGCTTTAAGTACTTGTGAACTTTTGAAAGAAAACAAATTCAAAAAAGTTTTATATTGTTTTTGTAACGTTTTAGACGAATGAATTTAGTAGATTGATGACCAGTTCACTAGCTATTTATAACATATTAAGAGTTGTATATTGTATCCGAATCATTTTAAAATGTAACAAGGTAAAATTTTGACTGCATGTGTTTGGAGTATTTTTCTTATTGAGAATCATGTTTATATGTTTAGCAAAAAAAAAGAAAGAAGAATCATGTTTATATACGTAACTTAATTGCACAGATAAGTTAGGATAATTTTTGTTCTCGGACGTTTCCATAGGGAAAATAATTAAGTTAAAAATCATCATGAGATTTTGGAAATTTCTAAATTTCGAAAACATTGTAACCGACCAGCTGTAAATACTTTTCGTCTATATATTGTCCGTATGTACAAAACTTAACAGGCCACCTTATCCGTGTACGTGGCTACATCCCATTGCTTGTGTTCGATTTCTGTGTCGACGTGGTGTTTTTCTTTTACACTTGCTAGGAAACTTCAACTTGGCATTGAAATGTAAAATATGGCTAATGTAAATTAAAATATATATCCCCTTAACGTATTTTGCAATCAGAAAATAGTTTAACAAGTTACATGTGGGGAGAATAAATAAGATTTTTTCTTGATTTTATATGAAAGCACCATGTATCCCATATGAAATACGGATAAACTGGTTCCGAATAAAAGGTTTAGTGTCAGAGATCCCTAAGAAGTAAAGAACCACCAACGATTGGACTAAAACCTCAAACCACTAAAACAAGACATATTATAGTATTGACTGCTGGTTTGAAGTAACACCTATCTTTTCCGATTGTATAAAAATGAAAATGTGTAAGAGAAAGAGAGCCGCGTGGGCATTGGGTTGTGAGAAACGATTGGACCCATTTTTTTATCATTCGGAACTGATATGTGTGGCAGATGGCAATCATACGTTTGCGTCATTAGATATTCTCTACAGTTTTTAGATTATTTCGATTGTTTGTGTCATACATATATATACGAGTCTAGAATGTTACGTACTGCAATTGAACAGTGTTTTCTCACGGTACATCTCCTGTCTATTGATCCGTATATATATACTCAAAGTTTTGTCTTTGTCACATACTAAGATTATAGTCCCATCAGTCATTTTCTTGTGTATTTAACAAGACAAGACGTAGTAATGAGAATTTTTTTGAACTTGAGTTGATATATTTTGGATTGTATTTGGCATCAGTCAATGAATATGTGTGTGTGTATATACGAGGAAAACATAACTTGGTAAGGAGGAAATATGAGATTTATCCAATCTATAGAGAAAAGAGAGGATAAAGCTGTCTGCAAACTCTGCCCACCGTCTCCAAAGTCCATCCCAGTTAAATTTTCTTATTTTGGAATCTTCTTACGTTATTACTCTTCTTTTTCTTATGACAACATGTGACCTGTCTTCTTCTTCTTTCTTGTCCTCAGCTTTTCTCCTTTTTAAGCATAATGTTTTAAAAGATTTGAATCTTTTAGGTTTTAAACTTAGATTTTCACAAGGAGTAGCCATTCACAAATGTCTTTCTAGCTAGAATGGTAAAGCACATCGTCATTAAATTTATTTAAGGAGCATCAATCTAATTGGTGGTAGATATGTAAATTGAAGATTTTTGTTTTCCATGCAACATGTGTTGTGTCTATGTTATTTAACTTTGGATAAAGAGAGTATTTATGAGGTTTAATGCTTATTGACGGCCGGTATAAGATTGATGTTACCTTTTTTGTTTTTTGACGTAAGTCACGGTAGATCAGTAGATGCTATCTTTCATAGTTGTTGAATAGACAGATTCATGGACAATATATAGTAATTAGTTAGAGATTAAAAAAGTGCTGCTAAATATGTAAGAAATTGCTAGAACTTAGAAAGTAACCATAAAAATAAAATTACATGTATAGTAACTGGATAATTAATTCAATGTGAAAAATGAATTAGTATGAAGTTAAGCATGTGACCTTTGAGAGTCGATTAGGGCACTGTGCAAGATTGACCCAAATAGTTACAAACTACAAGTGAACTCTCTTCTCTGTTACATACGTGTAAGGAGAGGGGACCATGCGTTACCGTATATACAAAGACACAGACGTCCATATGTGTGTGTTTTGCCCTAAATTTCCCAATTTTTATTTATTTTTATTTATTTTTTGTCGACAATTTCCCAATTTTGATTCAGCATGGGGACTCATTTTTGTTTCTGATGAGTTAAGAAAGGCATGACCAAAAAGATCTAAAATTTTGAAAATATACGAATTACAATGGTTTCTGACCAAAACTTTTTTTTTTTTTTTTAATCAAGAAAAGCTTTTTTCTTTTTTTTATATATCACCTTATCAAGAAAGCCTATATGAACCTAGTGAGAATACAAAAGTGACTCGCAGAGAGATAAAGTATATTCGGGACAGCAGATATTTTTCATGTTACGTCCCTTTCTTCCCCATAGCATATTGCATATGATGACAAGAAAAATTAGTCTTCCAAATTTACGGTAAAAACAAAAAAAAACGTTAATTTGGAAGGTTTTTATTCGAAGGTGCAAAGTTGATAATGGGCTGAAGTGAAGGAATAAGGATATTAGAAAATCCAATTTAAAGATGAGACTGTAAATATAACCAAGTTGTGGAGCTAATTAACAATCTTTGCATATATAATTTGGATACAGTAGGTGAGGTTCGTTGGTGTGGAAGTTCAGATTTGAAAAGACTCGATTCACAATGGTAGGACACTAATTAAGCAGTAGATATTTGGATAATATATTATCAAAATCTTTGCAACCTAGCCAGTGACTCAGTGAGTACATCTTTGATAAGACGGAACCTACGATATGTACATTTTTTGTTTTAGTTTCGGCTATTCATTAATGAAACATGCGATGGAACAAATCTCTTAAGATACCCTTTTTTTAATAAAAAAGACATGTAACTTGCACGCTGTTAAAGACATGTTTTGTACTTGCTCAAAGTACAAAACACATATTTAAGCTTGAAAGTACAAAACATATACGTATTTAGGTCTTAAATATAATAATAGCTCATGGGCTTCAGAAAGGTCAAAAGTGAAACTATTAACCGAAAGCCCAAACCCATTGAACTGTAACGGTGTCGTATAATATGACAGCGCTGATTCCTATAGCCAGAGGTTAAATCTCTCTCTCAATCTCTCTGTCTCGTATCTTTTTTTTTTTTTTTTGTCGCCGGTTGTAATGGCCGCCGTCGAAGATTCCGTTGAGAAAAATGGTACTATTAACCTTCCGGAGAATGAAAACCTTATGCCGGTAGGAATCAGTGACACCGTATTGCTTGAAGAAAACCCCGGCGGCTTTCCTGAATTGGACCAGCCAGATAGCTTAGCTGTTTCTGAGATTACTGCTCCCGATACGAACGATTCCACGGAGGAGAGATGGCCAGGCTGGCCTGGAGATTGTGTGTTTCGTATGATCGTTCCGGTGACTAAGGTCGGAGCTATTATTGGCCGCAAAGGAGACTTTATTAAGAAGATGTGTGAGGAGACTCGTGCTCGTATCAAAGTCCTTGATGGTCCTGTTAACACTCCCGATCGCATCGTGAGTATCTTCCTCTCTTTCTAGGGTCTTCAAAGCTATTCGAATTTGGGGATTTTCTAATTCTATCTCTAGGGTTTCCTAATCATTAGTAGTAAATATTATTTGGTTCTTGTGATGAATTTTCTGTGGGAAAGTGGTTAAATTTAGCTCAAAGGTAGTGGATTTTGTGGTGAAGTTAGAGAAATTGAGACTTGCACTTTATTTACCTTTTTTGGTATTAATTGTAGTTTTCAAGTGTTCACAAATAGGTTAAATTTCTTGGTCTTTAACGTAATGTTATGCTTAGGTGTTAATATCTGGTAAGGAAGAGCCAGAGGCCTACATGTCCCCTGCAATGGATGGAGTCCTGAGGGTGTTTAGACGAGTTGCAGGATTGCCAGATAATGATGATGATGTTCAAAACGCTGGAAGTGCCTTCTGTTCTGTGCGTTTATTAGTTGCATCTACTCAGGCGATTAATTTAATTGGAAAACAAGGTTCTATGATTAAATCCATTGTAGAGAACTCTGGTGCATCAGTTCGCATTTTATCAGAAGGTATTTTCACCTGCATTTTCAATTTTAGTCAGTAGGATCTCTTTCTTGTCTATTCAAAAGTTTAGTTAGTTCTTCTTCAATTCATGTCTGTCATCTTTTATAAATTGTGCTATGCCTGTTTCCTATTTCTGAAATTGTATGTTGTACAGTTCATATGAGCCTACTCGATAATAATGTGTATTCTGTACTTTCTTTCTGCCAGAGGAAACACCGTTTTATGCTGCGCAAGATGAGAGGATAGTTGATTTGCAGGGTGAAGCTTTAAAAATCCTTAAAGCATTAGAAAGCATTGTTGGACACCTAAGGAAATTTCTAGTTGACCATACTGTGGTTCCTCTCTTCGAAAAGCAAGTAAGTTTGGCTATCTGAAACGATTGGTTCCTACCTTTCTCTCATTTTCTTTCTGAATCATCTAACTTTTGTCCTTTTTTTTTTTTTTTATCTTAAGTATCTAGCTAGAGTCTCACAAACTCGTCAGGAAGAATCGTTAGCTGACAACAAGTCATCTCTGCATACTATTTCGTCAAATGTAATCGAGCCTGATTTCTCCCTCTTAGCACGGAGGGAACCTTCGTTCCTGGAGCGCGATTCTCGGATGGAGTCACGTGTTCAGCCTTCGGGAGTTTCTATCTATAGTCAGGATTCTGTATTGTCCGCCAGACAGTCTCCGGGTCTTGCTCGGGTTTCTGCTGCTTTTGTCACACAGGTAGATTCCATTATCCAATATCTCCACAAAATGTTTAATAATATCACCAATCTTGCTTGTTATGATTAATCTTCTACCAGTGGTTTTGATCTTATCACATGTACGCTTATGTCTCAGAACTAGTAATGACATTTCTATGATGGGTTCTCTTACTAGGTATCTCAAACGATGCAAATACCATTCTCCTTTGCGGAGGATATAATTGGTGTAGAAGGTGCTAATATAGCCTTCATCCGTCGAAGAAGTGGAGCTACCATAACCATACAAGAGAGTCCACATCCTGATCAAATCACAGTGGAAATCAAAGGCACATCCTCTCAAGTACAAACTGCTGAGCAACTAATTCAAGTAAGAAAAAGTTCCATCTATGTATACTTTGTTTTAACTGGCATTGTAATTATACTAAACTGACGCTTCCTTCACATGCTACTGCCTCCCCACTTTCCTAGCCATAAAACTGTATTTGTGGTTTACGTGCATGCAGGAGTTCATCAGCAATCACAAAGAACCAGCTTCGGTTTCAGGGGGATATGGCAGAATCGATGCTGCCTACGTACCTGCATATCCTCCTCAGCTGAGCAACCGTCAAGAGCCACTCTCCAGTAGCTACCTGAGCACAGAGCAGGCGCAGTACAGACCAACAGCATACTCTCAGCTGGCAGGTCCTTCGACTTATACGCCGTCACTGGCTGGACAAACATATAGTACGGAATATAGACCAGCTTCTGATGTTGGTGGCTACGGCAGCTATAATCTTTGAATCCTCTCCTGTGTTTTATGAGGTTGTAATTCATTGGCAGATTAATTTCTGTGACTAGAAGAAAGGCTCATTTATAATAGAGAGGGAAAGAACAAGTTCTAGAGAGCCAATGTAGTTGAAATGTGTAATGTAAATCTAGGTTTTGCCTCGTTCTTCTTTATTTTTCTCTTTCAGAATCAAAGACATATTTTACACGACGTTTCTGGTCACTGTCAAATAAGAACAGTTCTATGGTTTTGTTTATTTATGTGATTGTCTGAGAGGATTTTTTTGGTCAGCAGCAATCAGAATGGTTATTTTTACGCTATAATGTTGGAGATTTTACTTAATCCATCAAGCTTTCTATATTTGGGAGAGAAGCTTTGTTTGGGCGAAGAGCCAACAACACTTGCGATGCGCGTTTTGATTTCAATGTTCATAGATACGGTTGTTACTAGTAATCATAAGCAAACCGTTAACGTTCATACACAGGGAAAAAAATGAATTGATCATTCTATATATCTATGATATACCTTGTGTAACAGTGTAAAACTTTAATTTTGATGCATAATAATTTCTTCAAATTAGTACTTCCATTAAAAAAACATATGTACTAATATCTTGTTTATGGTTTCCTATACAACAAGAAACAATACTTGCAGGTTTTGTATATTTTGACTTTTGCAGCTTCTTCTTAGAAAATGTAAATCACAAAAACAATTGCATTTATCAAAGAGTCAGCATTAAAACAATATGCACTTCTCAGAAATGGTACCATTTTGAAATCGAGAAAATGTATTGAACGCAAGTTGTTCAAAATGTATTTCATGTTGGCCATAATCAAATCATTGACGTGGGGAATCATTCTCTTGTCAATGAAACATTATTAGTGCACAGGTACTACCTAATATATATTCCTCTAACCCGTCAAATGTCAATGTTTTCGACCTTCACTCTGTGCACGTCATCTAATTGAATTTGAAGCATTCTCTTTGCCATTTTCTTGACCCTAAAATTTCATATAAATATGGTTTACGAGCATTTAAAACTTCAACATCAAACCTTACTAGTAACATTCACAGGAGAGGCAAGGAAGAGATTCATCACACGAAATGAGGGCAATAACAGCTTTGTTTTTCCTTTTCTGTTTCCTTGCTCCCTCTGCTTTGGCGCAGCTCCGACTTGGGTTCTACGGCCGCTCATGCCCTCGAGCTGAATCTATCGTTGCTAATGTTGTTGCCAACCGTTTCCGTCGTGACCGTTCCATTACTGCAGCATTGCTTCGTATGCAGTTTCATGATTGCTTTGTTAGGGTTCGTAAGCTTCTCCTTGTGTGTGTCTTTTTTATCATGGACTAGCTAATATCGTGGGTGTAACATTGATGAACTAATTTTTTTAATGGTTGTGTAGGGTTGTGATGCTTCCCTCTTGATCGACCCAAGACCCGGAAGGCCATCAGAGAAAAGCACTGGACCAAATGCCAGTGTGAGAGGATACGAGGTCATTGATGAAGCTAAGAGACAGCTAGAGGCTGCATGTCCCCGAACTGTCTCATGCGCAGACATTGTAACTCTAGCCACCAGAGACTCTGTCGCCTTTGCTGGTGGTCCAAGGTTCTCAGTACCAACAGGAAGACGTGATGGATTAAGATCAGTCCCCAGTGATGTGAACTTGCCCGGGCCAACAATTCCGGTTGGCGCATCTATCCAATTGTTTGCAGCTCAAGGTATGAACGCGAACGATATGGTTACGCTTATTGGTGGTGGCCACAGCGTTGGTGTTACACATTGCAGTCTCTTCCAAGATAGGCTTAACGATCCAGCAATGGACCGCACATTGAATGCTAGGTTGAGGAACACATGTCGTTCCCCTAATGACCCATCAGTGTTTTTGGACCAAAGGACTCCATTTACCGTGGACAACGCAATATTTGGAGAGATCCGAAGACAGAGAGGGATCCTAAGAATTGACCAAAACTTAGGTCTCGATAGATCGACCCGTGGGATTGTGTCGAGTTTTGCATCAAGCAATGCACTCTTCAGACAGAGATTTGCTCAGGCAATGGTGAAAATGGGCACCATTAGGGTTCTCACGGGACGCTCTGGTGAGATCAGGAGAAACTGCAGAGTCTTCAACAACGGACGTTGATTCACATTTTGTTTGTTAAACCATTATTCATTTTAATATTTCGTTTGGTTTTTCTCCGTCAAATAAAGTTTGCGTGTGCGTAAAAGTATGTTTTGTATTTTCCTTAAGATTCATCTGTAAGCTGTACTTTGCTATTCTATGTGATCACTCATGTCATTCTTTTGTTTTTGGTCAATCTCATATTATTCTATAGTGTGCATTTTTATGTTGTTCAACAATTCGTTCGTTGGTTTTCATATTTTTTTTATTCAGATGCTTTTGAGAAATTTGAACTGGTATTGTCACCCGAATCAAAATTCAGGAATGGTCTGTTTCATTTAAAATTGGTGTATATAAGTATATATCTGCGAGTGACAAAAAAAAGTACATATAACTATATATCTTCAAAGTTTTCACTATATTAAAAAAGTTTATGAAACTAAAGGCCAATTTAATACATCAGCACAGGGTCCATAGTAAGTTTGATCATATATAACCGTTAAATGTAAACTGCGTTCATCATATATGAGAATCATGATACTTATGCATGCTTCATTTCATCTAGTTTTGCTGCATTTCAAATGGTTCATTCTGAATATATATACAGCATGTGAAAATATGAAAGAAACGACAATATACCCAAATGCAATCATAAAGACGTATGTATGTGAATTGTGATGCTGAAACATGAAACCCTACAAGATTAAGACACCTAAAACGAGTAGCTTTACCGAGACCAGTAGAACTGTAGAAGATTGGGCAAATGCATTGTATGTTTGGTTGTTCACTTCATTTTTGCTTTTGTTAAGTTCGAGGATCACATATCTTCACTCGTCGCATCTTTGGCGTAAGAAGGTACACTCATATTTTTCTTTGGTGATATATATGTAAAATCGGTACCTAATGTACAACTGATATCAACTACAGTATGTATGTATCATTGAGTGGATTAATGAAGTTTAATTATCAAATCGTTAAACATCACTTTCTTCAGAAACTCTTTGTAGCCTTCTACTTTATTTGTTTCTATCTTATTTTAGTTTCGTGTACCACAAGAACCAGTTCTTGAATTTTTTTATTTTTTTTTGTTTTTTTCAAATCTAAAACGGATAAAACAAAAAGGTGTATAACTGTATATCAGAAAACAATAGCATATCTTAATGAATCAGCATCTCGAAATAGAAATGGTGCGTACCATTTTTCGAAATCGACAATATATATTGAACGCAAAAATTGTTCAAAATATATTCCAAGTTGGATATACTCAAACTTTTGACGTGTGGAGGACGAACTTTACATATTTATTAAAGACATTAACAAAGAACAACTACTACAATGTATATTCCTTTCAACCATCAATCGCCTATGTATCCACATTTACCCTATGCACGTCTTTTAAATGAAACATTCGCTTTGACAATGTCTTGTCCCCAACTTTACATATAAATATGCATCTCACGGACACGAACCATTGCATCAGCAAAACTTAGAAATAAGTGTTTCTACGTTTTCACAGGGGAGGGAAGTAAGAACTCATCATACGAAATGAGGGCAATCGCAGCTTTGTTTTTCCTTTTCTGTTTCCTTGCTCCCTCTGCTTTGGCGCAGCTCCGACTCGGGTTCTACGGCCGCTCATGCCCTCGCGCTGAATCTATCGTTGCTAATGTTGTTGCCAACCGTTTCCGCCGTGACCGTTCCATTACTGCAGCATTGCTTCGTATGCAGTTTCATGATTGTTTTGTCAGGGTTCGTACGCTTCTCCTTGTTTTTTTTTTTTGTGTATATTGAGATATGTATAGAACTTATAAGTTAGCTTATATTGAGACATAACATTGATCAAGAAATGTTTTAAATGGTTTTGTAGGGTTGTGATGCTTCTCTCTTGATTGACCCAAGGCCTGGAAGGCCATCAGAGAAAAGCACCGGACCAAATGCAAGCGTCAGAGGGTACGAGGTCATTGATGAGGCTAAGAGACAGCTAGAGGCTGCATGTCCCCGAACTGTCTCATGCGCAGACATTGTAACTCTAGCCACCAGAGACTCTGTGGCCTTTGCTGGCGGTCCAAGGTTCTCAGTGCCAACAGGAAGACGTGATGGATTAAGATCAGTCCCCAGTGATGTGAACTTGCCCGGGCCAACAATTCCGGTTGGCGCATCTATCCAGTTGTTTGCAGCTCAAGGTATGAACGCGAACGATATGGTTACACTTATTGGTGGTGGCCACAGCGTTGGTGTTACACACTGCAGTCTCTTTCAAGATAGGCTTAACGATCCAGCGATGGACCGCACATTGAACGCTAGGTTGAGGAACACATGTCGTTCCCCCAATGACCCATCAGTATTTTTGGACCAAAGGACTCCATTTACCGTGGACAACGCAATATTTGGAGAAATCCGACGTCAAAGAGGAATCCTAAGAATTGACCAAAACTTGGGTCTCGATAGATCAACCCGTGGGATTGTGTCGAGTTTTGCATCGAGCAATGCACTCTTCAGACAGAGATTTGCTCAGGCAATGGTGAAAATGGGCACCATTAGGGTTCTTACAGGACGTTCTGGAGAGATCAGGAGAAACTGCAGAGTCTTCAACAACGGACGTTAATTCTACACTTTCTTTTATTTACCATTATTCATGGAGAGATCCAGCGGAATCCTATGCTTTGTGTGCTTTTCTTACAGACAAATCGGAAAGTGTGCTTGTTCCGGTATCATGTTTTAATTTTCCTTAAAAATTGATTCCTGCGTTGCATGGACTTGTATTGATTTTTTATATTAACTTCTATTTTCAGTTTTGTGACTCTATTCTTAAATCTATCACTTTTTGGATAACAATAGTTAATGAATAATGCCGTCTTAGAGTCCAATTTCTTGTAAACTGAATTAACAAGACCTTATCTTTATAAAGTTTCTACTAGCAAACATATGTAGGGTTCTTATTCAGTTTTATATGCATTTTAAGATGGTAACTATAGGTTTTGGTGTATGTTTTCAAGTGTATCATCCACAAAAGTAATCTGAAGAAAGTGCTTTGGGTTCATGGAACTTACTCGTTGAAGAAGTAATCCGACGGTAAGTGTCTGTTTCCTGGCTGTTCTATGAAGAAGATAGTTTCCGTTTAAGGATCTCATTCTCTTTCCTCAGTTTCATTAGCTTCTGTTTCAAAGTCTCGACCTGTCGATTTGAAGTTGTATCCCTCTGCTTTTCAGCTATTGACGTTCTACTAATAAGCACTGCAATTAATAAAAAGGGATCTGCAATTAGTTTTGCAATATAATGACTTAAGGAGTTATGTGGACTCTTAGTCTCGCAGCTAATGAAACCTGAAACCAAACCAAATCGATCACTTTTCCGCGACGCTGAGTTAGGGAGATGTAGAAACTCTTACATTCCTTCTGCAGACTCTGAAGTTTGTTACTGATATCGTTTTTCTCTTCTTGTTCCATTAGAAGGCAGTCCTTTAGATCCTGAATCTCGAGTTCATCTATCAAACGATTACATCAGGAGCCGTAAAGAAACCACAAACTTAGGTACATTTGGAGATTAGGTGTCGAGTCTTACACTTGCATTCCACTTCAGAAACTACTCGATCCAGTTTCTTCGACATTGCTTGAATATGCGATTTGTTAGCTGTCAAGTCTTGGCGAAGCCTATCAATTACCATATCGTTTGTTGCTTTTTCAACCATGAGACTCCTGTACATAAAAGTTGTGGCAGTTAACCAAAAAGATGAGATACACAGACAGTTGAAATAATACTTGCTAAATTGGCTTTTACCTGATTTTATTCTCTAGCTCTTCAACCTTTGTTACATGCTTCTGCCTAAGCGATTCCAAAACGTTCCTGTGTTCCTGCCACAGCTTACAAATATCTCAAAACAGATACATAGCTAGGAATGCTCCAAGCATCATCCTCAGTTTCAAAGCACAAGGAAAATTCTTTAAGCTGAAAAAAGAATTGACAAGTATAGAGAGATCTAAAAGCTCACATGTTGTTTGCTTTTGTTTTCATCATTCACTCTCATCAGTTCTTCTTTCAAACTATGGCATTTAGTACGATGCTCAAGCTGCACTAATCTCCAACCATAGAAAGGTTTTCAGGTATTAGGCACAAGAAACAGAGAACATTGTTGTGGTCTCAAAAGGAAACACTACAAAATTCCGGAATTTAGCGACCTGATCAGCAAAATTGTTAAGCGATTCAGTATAAAGCTTCTTCAGCCTTTCATTCTCTGCAGAATCCAAATTCGAGTTTAACAATTTAGATACCTACCTCAAAAACCACTTAAACTAAACAGCATCAAACAAAAACCAACCAAACCTTCTTTAAGAGCTTTATTAGTAATCTCAAGAACATCTCTTCTGCTGGTTTCAACATTGCTCTTTGATCTGTAAACATTGATCTCATTCAACCCGCTTTTAAAATCCTGAGACAAACAAAATCGAGCTGCGTATCTTAAATCCTTCAAACCATGTAATCACTTCAAAACATTATGAGCAGTCAATTTGAAATCTGTGTAGTACAGTCACTAACCCAAAATTCTCAGAATACCAGATAAATTTCTAAAAGCTACAACATGAGCAGATCGAAATTTCCAGAATCCAATTCCAAAATCGATTCGGTTAGATAAAGATATAGAAATCGATTTGATTGCAGAGGAAGATAACTCATAATCGAGACTAGATTAGTTTTTTTTTTTTTTCTATGGAGAGAACGAAACAGAACTGAGAATAGTGGAAGCAGCAACCAAGCGAAGAAGAAGAAGAAGAAGAGATCAGAAAGAGAGAATCGCAAAAATCACCTCGTAGATCTGATCGAAACTTGAAAGAAGCAAATTCATCTGCTCATCGCTTGTTGCCGCCATGATTTTAGATTCGAGTTTCGAATGCGTAAAGGCGAGAGGGAGATGAATGAAACAAAATCGAAAGGGGGTTTCCAATTGGATGGATATTAATGGGCCTTCAATGCCATTGTCTGGATCGTGTTGTTCTCCACCTAAAAGCCTTATTATTTTTATTTTTTTATCAAAATAAAAACCTTATTACCTTAACACATTTTAACGAAAACTTAAGAGAATTTTTGAGAAATACCCCTTTTGGTGTACCCTTTTTTAAAAATACCCTTTTTATCTATCTATTTTCAAAAATATCCCTTCTTAAATAAAAAAAATTATAAAGTTTTATATAGTTTATAAGGTACTTCTATATAATATCTACTACTGGGAGATTCGATAAAAATATTTTAAAATGTTTTAAATAGTTTTAAATCGTTTTTATAAGTTTTATAAAGTTTTTAAAAGGGTTTATACGGTTTTTATAAGGTTTTTATAAGGTTTTTATAATTTCTTTTTACGGTATTTATGAAAGGTATATAAAGTTTTATACACATATAAAGGTAATTTGTGTATATATTTATAAGCTTACACACATATTTGGATAAATTTTAACATTTTTAGTGGGTTTTTTGATAAAGTTTGAAAAGGGGGTATTTTTAAAAAGAGGTATATGAAAAGGGGTATTTTTAAAATTCCCCCACTTAAGGTGTGAAATTTCAAACCTTGACTCAACGAAATAAATACGATTAAAATATTAAATAGTGCAAACGCAAACAAATAATTAATTACAGCCGTTTATCATTTAGTTTAATAATTAAAAAAATCATTTACTGATTGGAAAATATATCATAAAGCATACTGTATAAAAGCCTAATAGGTTAAAAAAAAGTATACAGTATAATATAAATGTTTCCACATTTTAGTTTAGATATTTTTTATTGCTTTTGATACTAAGATGCACAAGCATCTACAAAATGCCAATATATATATATATATATATATATATATATATATATATATATATGGTCAACTCTTTAACTTCTTTAGTACTGTATATTGGAAGTACATATAATTAAAGAAAGAAATTATCTATCAAAAAGAAGAAAAAAATAAAAGTTTATCAATCCAAAACTTAAATTTATGATTTAATTTGACTTTATTGTATTAGTATCACTTTTGATATTACTAATATAAAAGTGTGATGAATTAATGTATTTAATTTCAGTTTCATTATTGTGTGCTGAACTAATATAAAAGTGTTCATCTTTCTTTTTTTGTATATAAATAAATAGGGTAATAATGGTATAAAACATGATTTACAACTGACACAGCCAGATAAGTTAAACATAAAATTTACATTTTTGGAACAACATCCAAAGATTACTATATAAATAGAGGCTTTCCAATTACAAATTTAGAAAATTAAATGTTTGAAGATTTTCATATAAAGATATTAAATGCTAGTCAACATTAAAAACATGTTTTCCTTGTGTTAATAAATTAATTTCATCTTTTCTACTTTTTCCAATTTAGTCTAATTACTAAAGTGTACTAATATAAATAGATAGACATGTATAATTTCTAAAGCACGCTCTCATTTCAAGATGTCTTTAATTCCAAATGACTTCAATTTTTACAGTGATTATACTGTGAACCACAACGAGGTTGTTCATATCCAAAATAACTCAATTATGAGGAATCACTACCAATCCAATACCACAAATCATGTCAATTTCTTTTCTCGATCACATGATTCACAAATTTCTTTGTCGTCTTCAAGATTCAACAGCTCCCATGTGGCTTATCGTATGAGAAGCACTATGGTTTCTTCTTTCAGTATGCCTTGCCGCACAACTCAAATCTCAAATTTTGTGAGGGTTTCTAGAGTTTTTATCAATCAAACTATCCAAAATAGGTATTGTGCTATTGTTCCTACCAGTAATATTGCTAGTGTCCAAAATGATAACGAACGTGTCATGTCTTCCGATCCAACCATTTGGAGTTCTACATCTCACCTTCCAAATGTTTCTGATAAACACTATGAAACCTTCACCCCTAATCCCATCAATTATTTTTCTTCCCAACAAGACTCGACATCTCTTCGGCGTTTTGATCCATATGTTCCCAAAGATTGTCGGCCGGTGAAAAAATTCCATAAAACACTTGAGGTTCTTAAAGAAATTGATGACTATATTAATTACGAGGAAGGTGAAGGCACTGGAGATGTTGAAAACATAGATTGGATACACAACCTGCCCTACGAAAATGACGGTGCATTTATATGTCTCAAATGCAACGGTTTGTTTGATACTCCGCATATATTGGCTGCACATGTGAAGTTTGTTCATTATAGGAGCGATAGTAACGAGGAGAGCAAGAAAAGAATTAGAGCTCTTAATCATCAAGAGGTTAATGGTAAATCTCATAAGATCAACAAAGATCAAACCGGAGGACAAAGTTGCAGAAGAAAACTAAGGCAATAAAGAAGACATAATTAAGTGGTTCTCAAACTTTTTAACAAAGTGTAATTTTAATAAACTTTTCTTTTTCTTTGTTGTCTTTATTTTCAACTTATGTTACATAAGAAAAAGAGTCATTTGTATTTTGCAATTCATAATCTATTTTAATGACTAAAAACTGCTAAGTCAACTTTCATGTTAGTATGATATTGTCCTTTTTAAGCTTATGTGAAAAGTCCGTTGTTAGACTCCTTTATAAAAGGCCTCGTACTAATTGGAGTTTGACTTTACTTATATGTTACATCGTTGTTTTTTAATCTGTCGATGTGGGACGTTGGTTTGTCTTCCAACAATACTTTTATCTAACCATAAACCACGAATCTTTGGCCTTCTCTCCAATGAAGCCTTGGCACCCAACATTGTCATCCCTTATTTGCCAAGTATTCTTGAGGTACTTTTTTATCGTCTTATATTGAAGGTTTTCCATACCAAATGTAGAGCCCATAACTAATGCTCTAGGTCTCTATTTCGACTTAGACTCTAATATCAATTGTTGAATTCTCCAAATCTAAACTATTTTTTATTAATATAATATTATTCGTTTTGGGTTTAAATAACCAAATTTGCATAAATTTGGTTTTGAACTCTTTTCCAAAAGGTTTTTTTTACTAAATTATAAATTAGAAACTTATATTCTAGTATAGAAATAGTTGATTGCACCACATTGTTATCAAGTGGGTAATCATATATAGTATGTAGATGAAAATAATTATAATAAGATAGTTTATAAACTAATCGAAGGACAAAGCAACAGCTAAAAGATATCGCGGGTAGGTATGTCTTACAAGCAAAATATACTTGCAAAAGTTATTGCAAGTAGCAAATAAACTACGTGTAATTAGTTAATTAAATATTAGTATGGACTAATACATCAGATAAAACAGCTTAACTATAAAGCCTTAATATATATAAGCTCTCTCTCCTATCACACTATTAAAATGTTACGGTCAACTTCCGTAGCTGTTGAAGAAAATTATGTCACGTATATTTTTTTTTTTTAATTGGAATCTTCTCGAGGAGGAACACATTGCGGTTTAGTATAGTAGATCATTACTCATAATTAGTATTATCGAATAAGAACAAATAGTGAAATTAATCATATTATAATTTCCCGATAGACACAACAAAACTAATTATTGCGAAGAAAAATATTAAACTTGTTAATGGTAGCTCAGATTTGGACCTTTTCCCATGTGCTTATAAATCCGTGGGCGCTTACACGTAAACACATCTCACAAAAACCAGTTTTTAGTGGTGTGTGAATGAATAATCAAGACTCGCATCTTATGTTTTTAGCGTTTGGGGTTCTAGTAGCAAGACGGCTACATAAATATTGATGATATGATCAATTGAAAATATTTGTAATTGACAAAGGCAACTTGTTATGCGATAAGGTTTATAGAATCACCATATTTCTCTGTTGAAAAGAACTGAATTGGTCCCCATACATGAGGTCATAGTGTGACTTTATATGGATTAATCGCAAATTTGAAAATTTGATGTAGTTTTCACGAAGACACAAAAGAGGATTTGTTTCTTTTCATAAAAAGAAGATAAGAATGTTATCTTCGACTTTAACTGAAAACACAACCCGCCACACATATATATATAGAGATGGCGTATGGACATGTTCATGTATTTGCGTTTTCAATAGTTGATAACACGGTACGTGTTAGTGTGTTACCATGTAGACATGTTGTTACGTATAGTAATCGGCCAGCAAAAAGTGTGCACCCATTTTTTTAATAGGAACTACCTCAAAATCTGCTAAATATTGTTTTTATACAAAGAATACGAAAAAATGTAAAGGCCAAATATCTTCCAAAATAAATGTTTCTTTCTCTTTACCCTAATCTAGAATTATAATCGTGCAACATAAATTTTAAAAACTCCAAGAAAACCCCTCCAAGTTGTATGTTAACCAATCTAATTATATAATCTTTTATACATTACAAACCGCCTAATTTACTAAAAGTATCGATTAAAAAAAACACTCTAGGCGGTGCTACAGAAACCACCTTAGATATGATTATATATTTCTCAAATGTGTATATTAATTAGCTTTTCTTCTTTTTAACAAAACAAAAAAAAAAAAGATCGGGTGGCGACATGCGAGATTCGCGGGTACCCAAAATGAAAATGAACAAAGTCAACCGTATGAGAAAAGTTGACTTATTCAAATTGATGACGTGGCATACAGCTTTACGGGGCCGTACCTTCACTTCCCTTCTCGGACATATCTTCTTTATGTTGTTTATCTTTTAGTTTAATGTTTTTTTTTTTGTTCTCGTACATCTACATACCCCATGACATATATAATAATTAGTTTAATATTTACAGTACTATTATAATGTCGATAAAATAGATGACAACTCTCTAACAAATATCGTCCTAACAAATCCTTCAACTTATATATATAAGATTAGTGTCTAATTTCATTGGTGGGTTTGTATAAATTATATAGGGGTTTTCTTGGAGTTTTTGTTCTCGTACATCTAAATTTTTGTTCTCGTACATCTAAATTTTTTTTTTTTTTTTTTTTTACGTAAAAAAAAAAAAAAAATATAGGGGCGGAGTCACTTTAGAGAGATAGTAGGGTCAAGTGACCTGTGTGTGTGACCCCTATAAAATTTGCAAATCTTTTGTTTGTATGTAATTTGTTGTGTGGTAAATTTGTTCTGGGTTGATTTCAGTGTCACGAGTTCAATTGCAATATATGACTCTTTGATTTATATCATCATTTGACTAATTTAGTTTGGTGTTTTGTTTCTTTCAAAGTAATCAATTAGTTACTTGCTCTCTTCGCATATGGTAATTTTATATAATTTGTTTTTAAAAGAATATAGTAGCTATCAACGTTTAGTTTCATGTTTTTATTTTTAATTACAATTTAGTATTTTTGTGCCAAAAAGTTGTCAAACTAAAACTTCAAAGCAAGCACTTTAGGATTAATCACTTTGAATTAAAATAATTCAGAGAGTGAAACAAAATTTTCAAATATGAAACATGAGCTTGTTTACATACTACATTAGATATGTTGAACATTATTATTAAAAAAACATATTTAGAATTTAAACCTTTTGATGAAAAAAAGAATTACATATAATCCTAATATACATCCTAAATATACTTTAAAATTTGGTATAACCAGAAAGTTAGGCATATATAGAGAGCCAAAAAGTAATTTGATAGTGATATATATACTCATTACTCAATACAAATACAAAAACAAAACAAAAAATCTAGAGAGAGAATTTCAAGTTTTCAACGCCAAGCTCTTTTTCTCTCTTATCATCCGTACATATCTTCAACTCCATCTCGATCTTCAACTCCGTTTCAATCTTCAACTCTCCCTCTCTCTCTATATATATATTCAATAACTTTATAAATCATATATAAATAGGATCTCGTTTCCTACTCTTTTATAACACACATCTTCATCACATAACATATCTTTCTCTCTTTCCTCGTCCTTCTCTCTTTTCGGGTTCTACTTTTGTTGTTGTTGTGTGTGTGTACATCTATACATGCACATACACATACACATACACATAGGAAGATATGATGGGTTACGAGCAGATGAATCAGATGACAATGACGACGACGTCTATGATGAAGAATTTCAATAAGAGGGGACTAAACAACATCACTCCACACAAGAAAATTACGAGGAGAAGTGTCTCCGCCATCGACGGTGGTGCAGCGGCAGCTGCGACGGATGGAGAAGGAGATCGCCGACAGATTCTCAAGACTCTCGATCTTAGTGGCATGTCCTTGGCTTCTCTCTCTGCCTCTTCTATCAACTTAGCTTCAATCTCCAAACTCGATCTCTCCAACAACAATATTCAGGTAAATATGTATATATATTTCTTCTGTCGGATCATATATGAATCTTGAATTTTCATCGTTGATAAATAAACAACAGATTTTAATTAGTGTATTGTGGAAATAAGAACTTGTTAAAAATAAATGGTTTTAATGTTACGAACTTGTTTAAAATTTCTTATGGAAATTAATAAGCCATTTTTCTTCATTAATATTTTAAAAGTTAGACCCTAATAACAACAAGTTGTGACCAATGAGGAATTGTTTGCTAAAGAAATAATTAGAAAGATTGTTTTATA
The DNA here is from genome assembly GCF_000375325.1 of Capsella rubella. Taxonomy (NCBI): domain Eukaryota; kingdom Viridiplantae; phylum Streptophyta; class Magnoliopsida; order Brassicales; family Brassicaceae; genus Capsella; species Capsella rubella. The sequence continues at coordinate 5,567,007 of NW_006238917.1, read as the reverse complement.
GAAAATGAAGCTAGGAAACTTCCTCTTGCATATAATATATGAGTCGTTAGATATTAAATCAGAAAGGAAAAAATTGCTAAAGGATGAATGTGTGTGAACACATAAACTCCGTATTATTTTAGTAAACAGCCAAAATAACGTTGCTGGTCAATGTTGTATACCGTATTCCTTAATCTGTGATTTTCCTATTTTTGTTCCAGGAAAAGAAAACTTAATTAGATTTCTATTATCTATTACAAGACAAAAAAATGGTTACGGATAAAACAAGTTTTGCCAGAAACACAAGACAAAATTATATTTATCAGAAAATTTTAAAATCATGAAAACAAAAGTTTATTTTGGTCAACTCGAACCTTATAAAGCATATTCGTTTTTATTTTACTCAAACGTCGTCTGCGATGAATAAGCAATTGAGCCACAGGTGTTCTGTTTTCCTCGTTACATAGCTGTGTTGTATATATATAAATTATCAGTGAATAGCATTTAAATATCCATAAATACGAGTTGATCTTAACATTTTCTGTCCTCTTTCACTAGAATAGTAAAAGTAGTACGTATAATATTGTCTTCATATAAGAAAACTTTACCCTCGTCAAAAGATAAAATCGTGGATTCGTTAACTTAAACATGTTAAAAAATTTAGAAGCAAATCAAGAGAGATATTGTTAAATTAGGGTTTGTTACGGGATTTCAACTCAAAACCAATTGGCAATGAGGGGATTGGCCCTACTCCTTTATATATTACTTAAGGTCCCATCACATCTTCCGATGTGGGATCTTTTCTCCACACGCCCCCTCGAGATAATGGCTCTTTTAGTCATTAATCTCGACAGAATCCATCACGCCCCCTCGAGATAATGCTCTTCTAGCTATCTCGATAGAATTGGGCATTCTTTTGGGCCATCAATTAATAGGGTGATCGGGCCTCTATCCGGGCCGGATTAATTAATGGGTCAGCGTGTGTTCGTGCTCTGATACCATGTTAAATTAGGGTTTGTTACGGGCTTCCAACTCAAAACAAATTAGCAATGAGGGGATTGGCCCTAACCCTTTATATATTACTTAAGGTCCCATCACAGATATACAGTGGTATACTTTGAATTTGAATCATCTTATAACTTTATATATGTACGTGTGTATCGCTTAAAACTTAACTAAGATTGTTTACGTACTGATAAATTTAATTTCCCATGCAGAAAATTCCGGAATCTTTAGTAGCAAGAATGTTAAATTTGTCGGCATTGGATTTACACTCCAATCAGCTTAAAACTCTTCCAAACTCCATTGGATGTCTTTCAAAGCTTAAGTTTCTAAACGTCTCAGGAAACTATATCCAGTTTCTCCCTAAAACTATCGAAGATTGCCGGTAAGATTCCAAAAATTCTCTTATTATCTTATATTCCAAGTAACGTACGTACACACAACAAACGTACGCAACAAAAACGCGCAGATCTCTGGAAGAGCTGAACGCCAACTTCAACGAGCTTACGAGGCTCCCAGACGCAATAGGCTTTGAGCTAACCAATCTGACCAAGCTTTCCGTCAACTCGAACAAGATCGTCCAGTTACCACAATCCGTTAGCCACTTGACGTCGCTTCGTGTGCTCGACGCTAGGCTGAACCGACTTGGATCGCTCCCCGAGGATCTTGAGAACCTCGTGAACCTTCAGGTCCTTAACGTCAGCCAAAACTTCCAGCACTTGACGACGTTGCCTTACTCCGTTGGGCTGTTGATATCTCTCGTGGAGCTTGACGTTAGTTATAACGGAATTACAGTTTTACCAGACTCCCTCGGCTGTCTCCGCCGCATTCAGAAGCTCTCCGTCCAGGGCAATCCCCTCATCTCCCCGCCTTTTGAAGTGGTATGTACTTTTTCTTTCATAACAATTTTTACGTACGAAACTGTGATTAAGATAATACAAATTATATAATGATACATCATACATGTCATGATTTGATAATATAATCTCTTTTCTAGAACTAAATAGAATGCATTCAGAAAATGATAATATAATGTACAATAGTGTAACTTGTTTCACAAGCATTCTTATCTATAATTATGTGTAAATTAAGCAACGCAAATATGATTTTTGTACTAAACAAATCTATTGTGTCAATAGGTTTTGTATATAATATGTGTAAGCTAATTAAGCTCATTTGTTTAGTGAACTGCGTAATTAGCATGGTACAAGAAACTTGAGACACATGAATATATAAAATTAAAAGATAGTCTAAATATGATGATCTGTTACAACAGGTGGAACAAGGATTGGAAGCATTGAAGCAGTACATGAGCGAGAAGATGACCGAGTCTTATAAGAAAACTCCGACCAAGAAAAAGTCGTGGGGAATTGGTAAGCTCGTCAAGTACGGCCTGAGCTCTTCACCGGGGAGGAGAGCTAGCCGTGGAGGCGAGAGGGAAGGCTTCATCAACGTCTCTGATTACCGCCAAATCGACGGAATCGCCTCCCCGCGACATGTGTCCCTCTTCAACCCGCGACGCCTCTTGTCTCCACTCTCCGCCTATTTCTCTCCTCCAAGGTATTAATTAGCTTAGATGTGTGTTCTGTCTTTTTTTAATCTCCCACGTACGATTTCAAGCCGTCTCACTGTTACATACATGTAGTTTTAAACTGTTAATGTTCATTGTATGTTGTTTTCTGCATGCTTGGCGTGAGGTTAAAAATCGTTTTTTTTTTTTTGTGTATACGTTTTTTGTTCTGTCTGTATCATAGAATTTTTCGATGGCTTTACACTTTAAGTTCAATTTTGTTGAACACATTTGTGTATTGTGACATAGACACACTTATAGTGTAGTCCATGTATATAGTGGAAGATCGCATTTTGATAATATCAGTTCAGAGTGTTCTCCGCCTTTATTTGAGCCCATTTCTGAGAACTAATATGCCCCCAAACAAATTAATGGGCCTGAGTATTGACCTCGTTTGAATCTAGTTACAAAGATGATCGGAGGAGTTAGCAAACCGTCGAAGTGTTAAATCGCCGGAGATATGGTGTTATGAACGATATATAGGTTGAACTCGATAAATAGTGTGCGCTATCGGATAAAATAGCATGACCAAACTGACTTGTTATTACATCTAAATATCTAATAGCATTACTTAAATACATAGCTTATGTTATTTTCTCGAAACCAAGTCTATTTCAACCAATTCAGTTTACCGAAGTTTAAAAATATTACATAAGTTCAGCACGTATAATTTACTATCTATTGCAACAACTAGACAATGTCTGTTGCCAATACCAATCGCTTGAAATCTTAGATGGATCAAAATGTACTAATCCAGTGAAAGAACTTATTCAAACATAACACAGAGGTCTAAGGACATAACTCAAACTCATAGGAGTCTGAAAAACCAATGCAAGAACTTTGATTCACCAAAATCACGAACGAAAATTAACCTTTGTTTCCAGACTCCACCTTGTTGTCTCCTTCATCGCTTTCCATCTGAGGTAATCTCTGCAACCCAAAGTGACAAAAAACGAAATAATGGAACTGAATATCAGATCATCCCTCTCCGAGGATTTTTCTTAGAATTTACCATTAACATAAACAAATTTTCATCTCAGCTAGACATTTCGTCGAACACCTTACATGCGTTATATATAAAAAAAAGACAGCTTACAAGATCAGGCTTGTATATATTGTGAACGACGGAGGCTCCAGCGAGCAGAGAGGCTACAACGACGACGGTTGACCACGCTAGAGACGGTGTTCCCGTCGGCTTCTTCCCGCCAAATTTATTCATCTTTCGTCTCTCTTTTTTTCTCAATAGCTTTGGGCCAATCAGGAAACTAGTAACACTCTTGCCGCGCGCATACGTCACTTTGCCGATTCCATTTATACAAGTTGTTAAATAATTTAATTAATTATTACACTTAATAATTTTTTTTTGTTTACTCATTTAATAACATTGGTTTTATAATAAGCAAACAGATGAAAAGAAAAATTCATATCAGCTCAAGAATCAAACAACCATTTGCTCATTTATTTCTCTTCTCTTTTCTTTATACACAATTGTACATTGTGAAAAGAAAATGATACAGAGCTTGAGTAAAAAGATGAGGTATATAATATCTGTATGTGAGGTTTATGTACAGACAAGTATCTAAGTCCCTCCTCTATTCCTTTGACAAGTATGGGATCTTCATTTTATGTATCTCAACATTATGGTATAAGTGAGAACCCATTAAAACCACCTGAAAACAATAATCGCCAGTAGCAGGAGGGAGAATCCCATCGCCTGCAACATCAACAGATTTCATCATCATCTCCTCCTAAAACGCATTCAGTAAAGTGTTGGGAGTTCGAGAGAGAAAGGAGTGATTACAGTGATTGCTGAAGCAGCAAGGCCAGCTCTTTCTCTAGGATCCTTGCGGTAGTAGTTTCCGAAATAGAGAAATGTCGCATAGAACCACAAGAAAGGGAACAAAAAACCCAGCAGGAAGCTGTAATAGGAGAGATAGTAAGTAAACAAATCGGTTATAGTGAAGCTGCATTGACTTAACTCGAAGAAAAAAAACAATACTGTCTACTCACGAAAACCATCCGATTCCACAACCAAAGCATGGAAGAGGTTTGTCATACGCTCCACTTTCTACCTCGTCCACATCTTTTACAAGTGTATATCTTCCTTTCCCACAAACCACAGCATCTATCATACACAAAGCCAATGTCTCTTAGTTGACGGTGCAAACATGACAGTAGCGTACATCTTGAAAGAGTTTATCGAAATCGACTGAGAAATCGCTTGTAGTAAACGGCGATGGTACCTTTAAGTGCAGAGTAATATTTAGCAGCTGGTCTGACGAGACTGGCATGCTTATCACCAATGGCTTTTACCAGCTCCGCACTTGCATCTCCACGCTCTTTAACAGCTGCCAAATAATAGATAAATCAATAATTCCAAAGAGGTGAGAAAACTCATGAAACCTACTCCATTCATGGAAATGACTCAATGAGAAGGGACAATCAACTCAGTGGTGTTGTCTCATCCCAAGTCAAGACTGATAAACATGACACAATTGATTGTCTTGAAACTCACACACACTTACGGCTAAGTAAACTAAGTGATTTTGAGGAGTAATATATATGATCAGAGAAATACATAAGAGGGGAAAAAAGATGATTACTTTCCCCCATATGTGTTGTTTGGTAGACGAGCGTTGATGAATGTCAAATGTCTTTGCTTGTGCACAAGATCTTATAATTGCCTGAAAAAAAAAACAAAACAACAGTATGAATAAATTTCATAAAGGAAGCCAGCCATAGAGGTGGATCTTAGTCAAACAAAAAAAAAACTAGGAACTAGAGGTGAGTTTTAGCTAAAATGAACACAGCAAATCAGACAAAGGAGAAATCCTCATCAGCGAAAACAGGACCATGATAGAAAAAAGAAGAAGGTAAGATTATCCTCTCTATATCGACTACAAATAGCAATTGGAGTCGATTCAGGCGTTCAATTCATCACGAACCGGAGCGGAGATCGTCCGGGAGAAAACCAAAAAAAAAAAAAAGACAACGGAGGTAATAAAAATAACTCACCGGATTATAATATTCTAGAGGAAGAATTGGAGAAGAGATTGATTGCAAGAGAAGGAGAGGGGGAGATGAAGAGAGTCGTCGTGCTTCGTCTTCTTCTGCTTCTGCTGCAGCTGCTGCTTGTTCAACTTCGTCTCGTCAGCGTGTTAAATGCGTAAAGAGCGGAAGAAGAAAGAGAAAATTTTTAAGTATTTTTTCCCCTTTTTGCTTAATAAATTTAATATTCAAATGAATTTAAACCAAACTCCATTAATTTCTTTCTTCCCAACTTTATTCTTTTTAATGAGTATTTTTGTATTAGTTTTGATTTTATAGCCAAACATCTCTATTTCACTAATTACACTAATCATCCTATTAACGTTTAAAAAATTGTTCTGACTAAAATATATACAGTAAAACCTCTATAAATTAATAATGTTGAGACCATGAAAATCTATTAATTTATAGAGGTATTAATTTATCGATAAATTAATAATTATTAATTTATAGAGATATTTTCCTAATTTGAAAGTTTTTTCAGAAAAATATTTAAAAATGAGATTTAATCATGATAATTAGTATTTTATATAATCAATTACAAAGAAAATAATAATTATTATGTATTGAAAGAGAATGCTAACAATTTTTGATATAGTAAAATATTAGAAATAAACTCTAACAAAAACTAATGTGTCTATATATACATATATTTTGAAAAATTTACCTAATTATTAATTTATAATATTACTGGGACCATATATTTACAAAGGATTTTCAAAAAAATTATTATCTTATTAATTTATCGAAATATGTCTAAAATTACATTGGTCCCAACTTGGGACCGGAGAAATTTATTAATTTATAGAGATTATTAATTTATCGAGTATTAATTTATAGAGGTTTTACTGTATTGAATCTGTCTATATAACTATTTTTAAATGTTAACTATTTTAATAAAATAACGAAATAGATTAAAAAAAAAGTTTGACCAAATAAAGAGGTTAAAATATAAATGTTAAAGTCTAGTCCCACTGGACACCACTTACACATACCAACACTTCACATATATATCATTTTAGTGGATTTCTTCCATCCATGTGGTGTTTATCTACTGATTATGACATTTTTCATTTGATTTTGGTATCGAGTATGCCCATTTAATTACTACTACTACTTATTCAAATCAAGATGCTTTAATTAATCAAAAAAAGGAAAAAAAAACCACACTTACTTCACATTCAAAAATAAAAAAAGAAGACCATTCGTCGGAGAAAATTTATCACAAGATTATAAAATATAATTAAAACCGTACTTTTAATAATTATGAACTTCTTCTTAATGTGAACACATAAATAAGTGGGGAGGTTAGAGAATGCAATAATGATTTTGATTCCAAAATAAAGGAAGAAACTTTGTTGACAATAAATACAAAATATGGAAGAAGATTCAAAGAGGAGAGAGTAGCGATGATGAGTCAAGGAGAAGTCAACTACCATAAAGTCTTCGTCTTCTTCTTCTTCATTCTCATCAGCTACACGACGTCCACTGTTCGTCATTCCTCTCATCTTTATCTCTAACCTTGTGTGTCTGTGTGTTTATCTGCTACTAGTGTTTCATCTCCCTCCAACCAGACAACATGAACAGAGGCAGCTTGAGCCCTAACCCCATCTCTCTCCCTCCTCCTGAGCAGTCCATCTCCAAATTCTTGTAACTCTCTCTCTCTCTCTCTCTGGATCCTTTTTTATGTTAATTTCAGGGCATTACTCTGTTTTTATTCTTCAGATCCTGCCCTTTGAATTTTAGGATTTCTGGTTAGGATTTTAACTTTTACATCAAATTGGTGAATCAGAAGAGTTCACTGTTCTCTGTTTATAGGTTTCACTAGACTATGGTCATTGTTGTTATTCTAAAGTTCGGAAATTTGGATAGAACACAGAGTGGAACATTCAAGGATGGAGACCTTAGAGTTAATAAAGATGGAATCCAGATCGTGTCTCAGTCTGAACCTGGAGCTGTAAGAACCAAAGGATATGCTTCTTGAATCTGAGATTCTCTCACTCTCCTCTCTTACATTTTATATATCTATGAGTGAATTGGATGTTTTCTTGGGTTCGCAGCCACCTCCTATTGAGCCATTGGACAACAACCAACTGAGTATGGCAGATCTGGAAGTGATCAAAGTCATTGGCAAAGGAAACAGTGGTAATGTCCAGTTGGTGAAACACAAACTCACTCAACAGTTTTTCGCTCTTAAGGTTCGGTTCGATTATGTTTTGGTGTTTGCATTAAATCTATGTTGCTTCTTCTTTAGGAGTGTTTTCTTCTTCTCTCAGGCTGAACAAAAGATTCATAATATATATGTTTCAGGTCATTCCAGTGAACACAGAAGAATCAACCTGTAAAGCCATTTCTCAGGAGCTGAGGATAAACTTGAGCTCTCAATGTCCATATCTAGTCTCATGTTACCAGTCTTTCTACCATAACGGTCTCGTTTCAATCATACTGGAGTTCATGGATGGTGGATCCCTTGAAGACTTGTTAAAGAAAGTCGAAAAAGTTCCTGAGAACATGCTCGCTGCCATCTGCAAGCGAGTACTCTACGCAAAATCTTAAAACATCTCTACCGGTTTCTCTTTATTAAGAAAACACATAACTAAGCTCTTACTTCTCTATCATAAGCAGGTGCTACGAGGTCTATGCTATATTCACCATGACAGGCGAATCATTCACCGGGATTTAAAGCCTTCAAACTTGCTAATCAATCATAGAGGTGAAGTCAAGATCACAGACTTTGGTGTCAGCAAGATCTTGACAAGTACGAGCAGTCAAGCTAATTCTTTCGTGGGCACATACCCCTATATGTCTGTAAGTCTCCTCCATTCACCTCTTAACACTCCATATACGCACAGATTCAGTTTCCAGACTTATATGAACTACGGTATTATCATGGTTTGCAGCCAGAGAGAATCAGCGGAAAGTCGTACAGTAGCAAGAGCGATATTTGGAGCCTAGGACTTGTTTTACTCGAATGTGCAACAGGTAAATTCCCGTATACTCCTCTAGAACATAAGAAGGGATGGAGAAGCGTGTATGAGCTGGTGGACGCCATTGTTGAAACTGCACCCCCTACTGCACCTCCCCATCTGTTTTCTCAAGAGTTTTGCTCCTTCATCTCGCAATGGTAAGACAATTTCTTCGAACCGTTTCATCATGTCATTCTTATTTTCTGTAATGACGAGTAGGGCATTTGAAATTATGCTTTAAACTTGTGTAGTGTGCAAAAAGATCCAAGAGACAGGAAATCAGCAGAGGAGCTCCTGGTGCGTAATCTTATAAAGACTCTTGTGTCTTTCTTCTAATAATGTCTAATGTCTCGGACCACTTTTAACGACCCTTTTTGTTGCAATTTCTGGTGAATAGGCACACAAGTTCGTGAATATGTTTGAAGATACAAATCTCTCCGCTTACTTTACCGACGCAGGATCTTTGATTCCCCCACTTGCTAACTAGAACTGAGTTTGAGCAATCTTTTGACCACCAAGTTCCAGTTTATATCCACTAGAATAGATCTTATGAAACACAAATATTCGACATGTTATGACCCTTTATAAAAGACTAATCTACAAAATTCGATTTACTTGTGTACTACTTTTCAGATCACTATTACATACATATCTATAATTTGTGTTTTGAACAGTAATATATCTTTCAATTTACAGTATGTAAAATATGCAAAATTAGCTGCATAAACAATAATACTACATCTTAATGTATGTAATGTAACCATATTACAATTAGCCCGGGAGGAAAAATACAAGGGGCTTTTTTGAACGTCAAGACAAAGAGCTTAACACATTAAGCTTCATTATCTCATTATGATTTATAAACCTTGTTAGTTAAAAAAAAAATAAAAATTTAACAATAAGCACAAATTAATAGTAAATATTCTTCATTGAGAGACCCATATTCATTTAAAATTAAGAAAAGGACCCTCTGCCTCAGTTCAAGGGTTTGCTCTTGAATTTCCTCTGAGGCTTCAAATCAACCACCACCACACTTATGTTGTCTTTGCTTCCTCTCTGTATCGCCAGCTTTGACAAATACTCAGCCGCAGACATCGCCGCGGGATCTTTCCCTTCCTTTCTCCGCTCATCCGCGAGTAAGGACGCATCCCCAGCCACCGCATTCTTCTTGTGCCACAAGAGAATCCGCTTCCTCGCCATCTCACACGCTTCCTCATCCGTCATTACATCCCAAACCCCGTCACTCGCCAGAATCAAACAGTCATCTTCTTTAACTCTCTTCACAGCCGTCACTTCCGGATCAGGAATGATGGACGGTTTCAAGTATCTATCGCCTGTTGGAATGTTACATATAAGTTTGTAAGAAAAAGTTTCTATTTCAAGAATCATTGATGCCAAGCTTAAGTGTAAACAGAAAGAAAGCTTACCAATTGATCTCGACATGGCGAGAACACCGAAAACACGAGCTCCATTCCATTGGATCACTTTCCCTCCCGCGGCTTCGATCCTTGCCGCTTCATCTTCTCTATCCGGCTACACACATAATAATACAAACACACATCAGAAATGGATTCATAAATTTCTCAAATTCAACATCTTGAAAACTAAAAACCTATCACAACCGATCTAGCTATAGATCTTGAGTCTCTGTATAAGTAAGCTTACTTTGTGGTCAACGGATAATGGAAGTGCAGTTTTGCCACGGCAAAGAACGGCTCTGGAGTCACCGCAGTTAGCAACGAAGATATGAGTTGGGAAAACGACGGAGACCACCGACGTTGACCCAACCGTCTCCGGCGCAACTGACTCGATCTCCGAGTCAACTCTGAGGAAAGAATTGAAAAGAGCTCTCTTCCACTTCTCCTGCCAGGTGTCACCGTCGCAGAGCATAGGTTTCTCCTTAGCGATCTCCTCCGCCAAAGCCAAATGCATCCTCTCTCTACAATAGTTCGCTACCTATAACATCAACAACAACACCAATAACAAAATCAGATTCTTTAACTTCACCGTCAAGATCCAATGTTTTCCGAAGCTAATCGATGAATATCTATTTACCTGAGCACCGCCATGGCCGTCGTAAACACCGAAGAAATGAGCGGTCGATTGAGGATTGAAACGACCATCTAACAAGGAATCGGAACACGATTGAAGGAACCTTGGAATCGTCGAGACAGCATCTTCCATCTCAGGTCTTCTCCCACAAATCGAAGTCACACCAAACAGAGGAATACTCTTGAATTCGAACAGGCTCCTACTCTCTGTTCTGCTTATCATCCTCTTCTCGCTCTGAGCATCTGAGCCGTTGATCTCATCTCCGGCGGAGATATCGACCACGATATCAGCAGCTGCTGATTCCTTCATGTTTAGATTAGGCGAATTGATCCGAGAAATCAAAACTTTCCTAGATTCAGAACCATGAGACCCAGAAACAGAGTACGAGCTCTCCGGTAACGAAACCCTTAGATCTCCACCGTTCTCGGAATCTTGAGCTGAGTATTGGTTATTGCAGTAACCTTTACCCAACCTGATCCCTGTGAAATCCATCTGGGTTTCTGAGAAAGGTCTGAAAGGACCAGCGATCGATGGAGATACTTCCTCCATTAATGGAAAAAACAAAAAAAACTCGAGACTTTGTTGGATTTCTCAGAAATTATTAGGTAAAGGTTTGATCTTTTTTTTTTTTTTTGGGAAGGTAGTTTGATCTATAAGAAGATATAGCTCGAATGGAACAAAAATGAAAATTCGACAGATTTCTAAAGAGATTTAATTAAAGAGAAGCGAGCTAGAAGGAAGACAAGAAACACATGACTCTTCTGGAAAAAAAGGAGATTTTTTTTATTTTCCCGGGAAAATCACTACACGGAGAAAAGGAGAAAACAAAGATGGAAATGAAATTGAATTTGTGTGTATATGTCAATGAGGGGGTTTCCTGGATTGTGGGTAATTCGTTACAACCTCTCTTAAAAGATTGTTTCTGCAAAATCACTCTCTCTTCAATAAATTTCCAACTAGAAAAACCAAATCTAGATTCATCTATTACACATACATACCACCTAAAAAAGTTGACAAAAGAAGAGTTCTTTCTTCTTCTTCTTGTTCACCAGATAAAAAAAGAGAAGGAAAGAGGAAATAATGGGGAGAGGGGAGGTAGGCAAATGCTACAATGGCTTCTTCGAATCTGCTATTTATGTAGATTTAAACTTTATTTATTACCTTACAAAAATTGTTTTCTTTTGTTGGTTTATTTAGTTTTTGTAATAAGGGGAGATGTTTCGTTCTTGAAATTTTAAAAATTCATAAAATAATATTTTCTTAAAAGACACATGCTTCGATCCCAAAAGATATATATATATATATGTTTTTCATTTATCTTTATTTTTTTCTAAATAAAATAAATTATTTGCTTTTTGTATGTCAAACAAAATATGATTTGCTTTTCTAAAAAACTTTAGTTTTTTTTTTTTTTTGTCACTATTGTTTATTAAAACCTTCAAACGAAGGAAACGGAAATACATAACCGGAGAATACATTTAAGTCCCCAGAGTTTTAGCCGGCGGAAGACAATTCCCCGGAGCCAAAGTACAAACGAAAATGATAAAAGTAAGAAGCCAATATAAGGCACCAAACCACAATCGAAACAAGCTCAACAAACGAAACTTAAAAAATGAACCCCAAATTACTTTGATCCATTGGAAAGCATCTCACAACACAATTACTTCTTCTCTGAGAACTGAACTTCGTTGATGATGATAGTAACACCACAACCATCGGGAAAATTCGGAACTACTCGTCCTCGCTTGGTGATTAAAAGACTTGAGAAATTAAACCATCTACTTTCAAACTCCAGCTTGATGGGCTTCGATGATGAAGCTTTGGAACCATCAAATATATGCTGACATCGGTAAACTCGAGATTCACTCGACGGAGGTCCGATTAAGAAGAAGAAGACCTTTTCAGATCTTGATCCGGATCTGATCGTGACTTTCTAGTTGGAGGAAGCTGAAGGAGCTGCCTAACCGCATCATCACCCATCTCAACGATGAGAAATTAGGATCAATCGGTTCAAGGCCTAGGGAGGAGAAGCTACATCTGACGTAGTTGAAGACATATGAGAACTTGGGAGTCAAAACTGATTTCGAGAGTCGAAGAAGCATCACTTGGGCTTGTGCACATCATTGACCATCGCAACAGGGACTAGCGGAAAGATCCGCTAGAACTAAACCGGTCACCACCGCTAATGAAAGCCGACGATGCCGAATTTATAGCCAGCCATCTCCGCTGACAAAGCCGAAAGATGCCAGACACATAGCTAGCCATCACCGCTAACGAAGCCGGAAGATGCCAGACACAAAGCTAGCCATCTCCGCCGAAGAAGCTAGAGTATGCTAGACATAAAAACCGCCAAAACAGAGGACGGTCGGTGGCTGCAAAAGAATCGATATCTTTCTCTCTAAAAGATGCTAGAGAGATAAGAGAGAGAACCGACTCAGTCAGACAGACAAAAAAAAAAAAAAAAAAACTTTAGTTAGGTCATCAGTTTTTAATGAATATTTTTATATTTTCACATATGGTGACTTTCAATAAATGACGTGTCGTAGTCGGAGTTCAATCTTGTATTGTGCAATTCATTTATTTTGTCATAATATACTTTAATCTGCATACTTAAATATCAAATCATTATTCGTAACTTCTAATCATTGGACTAAAATAATAAAAACATCAAAAGACACCAATAAAACAAAGAAACCAAATTACAAAAATTTAATGATAAATTTTCTGTATAAGAACAATTCTTAATCCATACAAAAAAAAAAAGATGAGAAAGAAATAAGTGTTTTTATATTCTCAAACAATAGAAAATCACCGGATGAAATATCCAAATAATGATAATTTAAGATGAATCGTCTAATAATATAAAAATTTAATTAATATTGAAAAACCATATTTGGTCAAACTTTTAAAAACCAAAACCATTCGTTAGTCTGTTTATTAGTATAGGAAACCAAAACCAAAACCATCATGCAGTAACATCTTCATTTATTTTCGATTGATTCATTAAATTATATTATGGAAAAACCAAGGAAAGAGATTAAGGTAATGGAAGTCCATTAATTCGACAAATATATACTATATTTTTATTTGACCATAATATGCGTGTTGTATGTCGCTATATATATATAAGAAAAAGAAAAAAAGATTTGTATTGTAAATATAATTGATGTATGGATGGATATTGGATAGGAGAAGGAGGAGGAGGAGGAGTCATATAGGACATAATAATAATAATAATGCAAACGACAACATGAAAAGAAAGAAGATGAATAATAATAATATAAGAGACAGGTCCTACGTTTAGGGACCGGTGGATGAGAGACACGTACACCCAGAGAAAAAGTCCGGTTTTGGGAACGAGAGAGGTTGACGTGTACGGTTTAAGATGTGTTAGTTGGGGTTGTGGCCTCCCCTGAGAGATGAAGAAGATTATTTTATTATTTTATTTTATAAAAGGTTCATTGCACTGACAAAGACATCATCATCAACCTCTTTTCTTTATTGTTTTTCTTTTTCGTCCTCATTAAATTCCGTAAATATCTTGTCTTGAAACTCTCTCTCTCTCTTTCTTTCTTTCTTTTCTTTCTATCTCTAGAGTCGTCAACAGACAGAGATACAAGAAGTATATATTCAAAGTTCCTTGATGCCACTTGTGCTGTGCTCTTTGGACTATTGTGTTGTTCTGGTGGTTAATAATGATATGTTTTATTCCAAAATGTGTGAAAGTGGGCTTTCTGATCAGAGGACGATGCCCTGCAACAGACAAAAAAAAATATACCTCAAGACACCTCTCAATATTCAATGAACCAAATCATCTCCTATTTTTACAGAATTACTTGCATGTGTTGATTGATTGCGTTTGCGGGCAAAGTGGTTATGGGCCTTATGGCAAAATAGTAAGGTTGTTCAACTCTTTCGTAAACGGAAACAGTACTATTACTACCCCCATTAACAAATTATACTTAACTGGTATATGACCAATTACATCCATTCAAGTCCTCGATGCTTCCCATTTTTGGTGAAACATACATACTTGATGAGTCTTTCAAGATGAGTATACAATACATACAACATACTCTTGTTTCAATTCAAAAACAATTTCTTTTTAAGAAACTTCTAGTTTATTTTCAACTCTTCAGTTTTTGTTATTCTCGTTACACCATCATCATAAGACTTTTTTACTAATATGTCTTACGATTATATCTATTGGAAATTTGGAATTGTTATTTTGTAAGAGGGCCAATCTGAATCTGTTATCGGGCCTTGACGCGTCCAGTAGGGAAATAAACAAACATTTCGAGGAAAATATTAAGCTAAGTTCAAATCTACTCGTCGTTTTTCTTAGACCAAGTCACATCATATAGCTTTATTACCGTTGACTTGACTTTGTGAGTCAACAACCAATTCATATCAATGATTAGATCGACCATGAGAAGCAATTTTGTTAACTATAGCCCTGGGCACGAAGCGAATATTCGGAAAATTTGTTATATTTGTGATTTGCTTCGCTTCGACCGAATAGTTGATTTTGCTATTTGCTTCGCTTCGTAAATTTTCGAGTATTCGTAACTTCGAATATTCGAATATTTTTCGTAATATTTGCGAATTACTTGCTTCGCTTCGCTTCGACCCATCTATTTTTTTTTTTAAAAACTAAAAACATATAGTACACAAATATAAAGTGCAAAATATGAGATATTAGAGGTTCTTGTTTGACATGTTTTCAAAATAAGAAGAAAATGTAACCACCGTCCATAGAATTCTCACATTTTATTTTTAATATTGATTTTTCTAATAAAGTTTTATTTGCTTAAGAACAACATTTAGCAAAAAAAACCAATGGACCAAAATATAATAATTTGAATAATAAGCCTATAAGATATATACCCAAATCTATAAATACACATATTATATATATATTATAAAATGATTTATATTAATACATATATATAAATATACGAAGCGAAGCGGATATTCGGGACTAAGAAAATCAATATTTGTTATTTGCTTCGGTTTTTACGAATACTACATTTTCATATTTGTTTCGGTTCAATATCTTATAGATATTTGAATTTTTCGAATCGAATCGAAACGAACATCGAAGCGAAGCGAATCTAACGAATATTTTGCCCAGGGCTAGTTAACTATTGGTTCGTTACTTTGCTCAGACAAGTAAAGAAAGAGCGCATCGAAATGGATTTCATCTCATCTCTACTTGTGGGTTTAGCTCAGGTGTTGTGTGAATCTATGAATATGGCGCCAAGAAATCAGACTGATCTTAGACAAGCCATCACTGAACTCGAAACAGCCATCGGTGACTTGAAGGCCATACGTGATGACCTGAATTCACGGATCCAACAAGACGATCTTGAGGGGAGAAGCTGCTCAAATCGTGCCAGAGAGTGGCTTGGTGCGGTGCAAGCAACAGAGACTAAAACAGCCTACATTTTAGTGAGGTTTAGGCGTCGGGAACAGAGGACGAGAATGCGAAGGAGATGCCTCGGTTGTTGCGGTTGTGCCGACTACAAACTGAGCAAGAAGGTTTCTGCGACATTGAAGTCCATCGGTGAGTTGAGACAACGCTCCAAAGATATAGAAACAGATGGCGGGTCAATTCAAGTGACTTGTAGGGAGATACCCGTCAAGTGCGTAGTGGGGATTAGCACAATGATGGAACAGGTTTTGGAATTTCGCAGTGAAGAAGAAGAAAGAGGAATCATCGGGGTTTATGGACCTGGTGGCGTTGGGAAGACAACGTTAATGCAGAGCATTAACAACGAGCTGATCACAAAAGGCCATCAGTATGATATTCTGATATGGGTTACAATGTCTAGGGAATTCGGCGAGTGTACAATTCAGCAAGCTGTTGGAGCCCAATTGGGTTTATCCTGGGGCGAGAACGAGACCGGGGAACAAAGAGCTTTGAAGATATTCAGAGCTTTAAAAGAGAAAAGGTTCTTGTTGTTGCTTGATGATGCCTGGGAAGAGATAGACTTGCAGAAAACTGGAGTTCCTCGACCTAGCAGGGATAACAAATGCAAGCTGATGTTCACAACACGGTCTATGGCATTATGCAGCGTTATGGGTGCAGATTGCAAGTTGAGAGTGGACTTTCTGGAGAAGCAATACGCGTGGGAGCTCTTCTGTGATAAAGTTGGGAGAAAAGATCTCTTGGGGTCACCAACGATTCGCCGGCTCGCTGAGATTGTAGTGAGTAAATGTGGAGGATTGCCACTGGCATTGATTACTTTAGGAGGAGCCATGGCTCACAGAGAGACCGAAGAAGAGTGGATCCACGCTAGTGAAATTCTGACTAGATTTCCAGTAGAGATGAAAGGTATGAACTATGTATTTGCCCTTTTAAAAGCCAGCTACGAAAATCTCGAGAGTGATCTGCTCCGGTCTTGTTTCTTGTACTGCGCTTTGTTCCCAGAAGAACATTATATAGAGATCGAACAGCTTGTTGAGTATTGGGTCGGAGAAGGGTTTCTCACCAGCTCCCGGGGCATTAACACCATTTTCAAGGGATATTTTCTGATTGGGGATTTGAAAGCGGCGTGTTTGCTGGAAACCGGGGACGATAAAACACAGGTGAAGATGCATAATGTGGTCAGAAGTTTTGCACTGTGGATGGCATCTGAACAAGGGACTTATAAGGAGCTGATCCTAGTAGAGCCTAGCATGGGACTTACTGATGCCTCTAAAGCAGAAAACTGGCGACAAGCGTTGGTGATTTCATTGTTAGATAACAGAATCCAGACCTTGCCTGAAAAACCTGTATGCCCGAATCTGACAACACTGATGCTCCAACGGAACAGCTATTTGAAAAAGATTCCAACAGGGTTTTTCATGCATATGCCTTTACTCAGGGTCTTGGACTTATCTTTCACAAGTATCACTGAGATTCCATTGTCTATTAAGTATTTAGTGGAGTTGTATCATCTGTCTATGTCAGGAACAAAGATAAGTGTATTGCCCCAGGAGATTGGGAATCTTAGAAAGCTGCAGCATCTGGACCTACAAAGAACTCAGTTTCTCTAGACGATCCCAAGAGATGCCATATGTTGGCTGAGCAAGCTCGAGGTTCTGAACTTGTACTACAGTTATGCGAGTTAGGAATTGCAGAGCTTTGGAGAAGATGAAGTAGAAGAACTCGGGTTTATGGACTTGAAATACATGGAAAATCTAACGACACTCGGTATCACTATTCTCTCACTAGAGTCCCTAAAGACTCTCTACGAAGTTGGCACCTTGCACAATTGCGTACAACATCTGCACGTTGAAGAATGCAATGGTCTCCTCTACTTCAATCTCCCATCACTTGCTAACCATGGTAGGAACTTGAGAAGACTTAGCATAAAAAGTTGCCATGAATTTGAGTACCTGGTCACACCCACAGATGATGAAAATGATTGGCTTCCAAGTCTAGAGGTTTTGACGTTAAACAGCCTCCCCAAATTAAGCAGAGTGTGGGAAAATTCTGTAAGTCAAGAGTGTCTGCGGAATATCCGTTGTATTAACATTTCACACTGCCACAAACTGAAGAACATATCATGGGTTGCGAAACTCCCAAAGATAGAGGAGATTGACCTGTTCAACTGCAGAGAACTAGAGGAACTGATAATTGATCACGAGAATCCATCAGTGGAAGATCCAGTATTGTTCCCATGCCTGAAGACATTGACAATTAGGAATCTCCCAGAACTAAGCAGCATCCTTCCACCTCGATTTTCTTTCCAGAAACTAGAAACTTTAATCATCACAGATTGCCTGAGAGTGAAGAAACTGCCATTTCACGAGAGGGTCCAAACGAACTTGCCAACAATTTACTGTGATGAGAAATGGTGGGATGCACTAGAAAACGATCAACCATACAAAGAGCTTTGCTGCATTCCATGCTTCGTCCCAAATTAATAGAGAGCTAGGAGCACTCTGTACATATCAACATCTATAGTTATGTACATGAAAATGTAAACATTAACTATTTTGCGAGAGAAATGTCAAGAGCTTGAGTAGACTCTACCAACATGTCAGCTGCCTGTCCCTTCCACTGTTTCCTGTAACATGTCACTTTAAAATAAAGAAGTGAACAAACAGTCACATTCACATATAGCGATTCTTAACAGATGCTGAGCAAAAAAGATGGGAATCAGATGAAATGAAATGTCATAATAATGACTACAAACCTGAGAGCTGTAATAATAAATTTTGCAGAAAGTTCAAATTCGCATTATCAATAAATTAAATAAGCATTAGTATCCCATGATAAGTGGGGAAAGGGTTAAGAGCAAAAAAGAAAGACAAACAACTGTTGACACTAAATATGAAAAAAATTCAAAACTTCAGCTAGCTGATTTCAATAGAACATGAAGTCAATATGTGAGCTCATAAGAGTACCACCCCAAGTTCTGATGGCTTTAAAGCGTTTCTTAAACGATAATTATAGAGATAATAGTGAAGCTTCCCATCACCTGGACCAAACTTCAATTCTTTTAGGAAACTCTCATTCTGCATGACATCCAACATATTGATTACATCAAAATCCTTTTGTTTGGCGACTATTAAAGCATCATTCATCAGCTTAGCAAAAGTGGTCCGGGTGGCCACATTGTAGTATGAATATGCAGCTTTCAGTGTTGTATAATTGGGGTTGCCGAGAATTCGTTATTCCCATTCCCACATGAAACAAAGACAAGAGAATTCATAAAAAAAAAATGCCATAAATCGATGATCAAATAAATCTCACGGCTATGACGATGAAGACGGAAGCGTAAAACTTACTGATTGTCGTCGAATAGAAACTCCAAAGACAAGCTCCAACTCCGGGAATCGTCACTTCAGGTTAGGGCTCCAGTGAGTAAGCTACTCGAGGAGGAAAGAGAAGACTCTCAACTCTGAAGAATTGGGCTGAACCGGATCGGATGAAATTGCAAAACCTGCCTTGAAAATTTTGCATTTGTGCATCTTCATTTATTTTATTATTGCGTTTGAGCCCCAATATTCATATCTGTTTCATATAGCCAATTTGATATCGTATTCGTAGTGAAGAGTGTAAGACCAATTCCATGTGGATCAATCATACTGTATTCAAATTTTTGTAGTGTAATAGAGGAAAAAGAAAGAAGAAAAAAAAAAGGTCATTGACCAAGTAGTACAATTAATGTATTAGTGGGGGTGGTGTTCGTCGGCGACTTGAAGATTATCGATGCCTTTAATGGCTGATTCGTAGTGTCTTCTTGTGGAGGAAGAAGACCTCTTCCCAGCCTCCACTTGAGAGCTCCTCGGGATCGCTCCCCGGCTGACGTCACCTGTACGGCTTCTCTGAAACTCCTCGCTGCCCGGAAAATTGTCCCGGCTGCTACTTACCGCTGTTACTCTCCTCGATGATCCTGCTGACTGTGCAAACAGCGAGGAGCTCGGGATCTGCACATCCAATTGGACAAGAACAAAGTTTAATACTTTCCGCCACAAAGTCACATCTTTTTCCAACTCATATTAGAGATAACAAATGCAGAGCAATTCATACCATGGAGTCTCTAGCACTTGAGGATGTCGGTTGGTTCGAAAGATTTGCCGAGTTCTCAAGAGCACCTGAACCTCTCCGTCGAGATGATTCCATATGTGGTCTACCTTCTTCCTCGCCTTGGATACACAATCAACAACAAATAATATGGATACTAACTTCTAAGCAGAGGAATGAGAATTACTTTTGAGTGATAAAGTGCTCATCTGGGAAATTTACCTGTGTATCTATCCATGTTGGAAATGCCCGGAGGCAACGCAGCGCTAGTTCCAACCGCCGGATTCTGCAGCAGAAGAGACTCGATCAGAGAATGCCCAACCACAAGTGATAGATTAACCAAGAGCTTTAAATCATACTTACAATGGCACGAGATGGGGGCGCAGTTAGTTGTGATTGTTGATACTTCAAGATGGTCCAGTCAAACACGTAATCAAATTGAAACCCTGCAACAAAGAAATGAATTCCTGTTAGGAGATGAATTGTGCAAAAAAAAATTGTGAACTGACTCATTCAAAGGAAAGAAAATCTCAAACCTTCACGGATAAAGAGATCTCGAAATATCCTCTTAAGATAAGCGTAATCTGGTTTATCATCAAAACGAAGCGACCGACAGTAGTGGAAATAGGATGCGAATTCGGACGGGTAACCACGGCATAATGCCTACAAGGCGATTATAAGAATTATATCGAGGGAAACACAAATGTGAGTAAAAAAGAAGCATATTTGTGAAAAGGACTTACCTCAATGGATGTAGAAACTTTCTTTTCGCTAATCCTCTCGTACTTTTGTTTTTTGGTTCCAGCTTTCAGTCCTTGCCACGGAAGACTAAAACCGAGATATTCCACACGTCATGACAATGAAGGAGTTAGGGGAAAAACTTGAAGCTAGGCATGTAGCATAAACTCACCTTCCTTTGAGGAAGTACATAAGGATGTAACCAAGAGACTCAAGATCATCCCTTCGACTTTGTTCTTCAGGTTCGCAATGCCAGAAAACAAATAACAGCAGATGAGTCTCAAACCTTGATACACAGACACACATAGAGAGCAACTGGAACACATAAATAAGAAACAGGTCTTGCCGAGCTTACCAATTCCCAAGTGAGTGTTCATACTAGCATATCTCGCAGTTCCTGTCAGGTTCTTATTTTCTCTGCAGATGAGAGTCATAAGAAAATGTAAGAGCATTCAAAGGAAAAACATTCATAAGCTGTAACAAGGATATGAACTCACCTGTATGGAATGTGCTGATGTGTTGTACTGTCCCTGTACTTCTTAGCAAGACCAAAGTCGATGATGTATACCTTAGAAAAGGAATAAACGTAGTGAATCCGATGATGTCTCCAAAAGTAAAACAACACCAGAAAGATAAAGTTATGACATAAGATGATAAACCTGGTTAGCGCGCCTTCCAAGGCCCATGAGGAAATTGTCTGGCTTGAGATCTCGGTGAAGGAAAGATTTTGAATGGAAAAACTCAACACGGTTGATCTTAACACAAAATAAAAGGAACAAAAAAGTCAATATTTACTCTGAAAGATAAACGAAAAGTTGAAAGAAAGGCGTCACATGAAGAAGAGAAAGAGGTTTTACCATTTGATCTGCAAGCATGAGGACCGACTTCAAGGAAAGTTTCCTGCTACAGAAATTGAACAAATCTTCAAGACTGGGTCCTAGTAAGTCCATCACCAAAACATTGTAGTCCCCTTCAACACCAAACCATTTGACATTCGGAACACCAGCTACCAAAGTTGAAAGCAGAAGAAAGGTCATAAGGAACAGAAAAGAATCACAAACCCATTATCCGAAATATGTCGTATAAGAATCATTACTTCCCCCTTGTAGAATCCTGTATAACTTCGATTCATAGAGCAGCTGTGGATGTTTTGTCTTCACATTTTCCTGGAAAAAAAGACAAAACAAAAAGGGAATCCATTTAAGCTTTCAGCATACCAAACATGATCAAGCAAAACAGGTGATGACAATGTTACTAACAATCCTTAAACTCGAGAGTTTTTTTACCGATCATCGGAACAGAAGAAATGGTTCAAATTATAAAAATGGGATGAACTGAAAAAACTCAGAAACAAGAACTCACAAGCTTGATAGCCACTTCTTCATTCGTATGAATATTAGTACCTGAAAAATCACAGGTTAGCAACAATGTTAGAGAGAAGAGCACCACCAATGTGATGAATTTGAGAATTACAAAAAAAAAAAAAGAGAAAATTGAGAGAGTAACGAACCGAGATAGATCTCCCCAAACGAACCACTACCAATCTTCCGGCCGAGCCGAAACTTGTTTCCCACACGAGATTCCATCAATAAAAACCCTAATTACAATCTCAACCCAGACACAGATTCAAAAAGATCGAAGCAGAGGAGCCATCAGAACAAGAATCAGACACATCAGCAATCCAGAAACAACCCAGAGGATCACAAGCAATGAGATTACTGATTCAAAAAAAAAAAAGGAGATGTCCACGGATTTTTTTTCTCGGCCTGGAATAGAAATCAAAACCCAGTAATCATCATCATCGTCCTCCTCTCGATCTGGTGAAAATACTCTTTTTTGAAAGGAATGTTGTGTTTCTCCAATGCTCCTTTGTCTCTCTCTCTCTCTCTCAAGAATGAATTGAATACGAAGATAAAAAAGAAGAGCTTTCGATTCGATGGACACAAAACGATGAGGATGTTTTGTTTTTCTCAAAGTTTGAGTCTTTTTATTTCCCTTTTCTTTATTTTCTCCTCCTTCCTAATTTCTTGCACTTGCGGGTAATGTAAAAAAAAAGTTATTCACCTCTACAGTCTACATGATTCATTCTGGTTTCGTTCGGTTTGGTTTCTATGCTCCGGTTACTAAACGGTACCAAACCGCTAACCAAATTAAAAATGGCAGTTACTAGGTTTTATGATTTTGGTGCGAGAGGGAGGAGAGTAAAAGATAGAGAGAAAGAGGATTTAAGGGTTAAGAAGAGTGAGTCGAGTCGCCTCCCAAAAAAACTCTTGGTTTCTCCTTCAAATCTCTCTCTCTCTCTCTTTCAAAAATCAAAACCTTTCGTCTCCAAAAATCTTCAGAAAAATGAGCAACGACAAGGACAACTTCAGCGTCGCCAATCTTACTGCTGGTTAATTTCCCCCCTTGCTCTTTCTGCGCTTCTTTTGCTTAAACCCTAATTTCGTGGTGGTTCTGACTCTTCATTTGATTTTTTTTTTTTTCCTCAGCTCTTCAAGAAGAGGATAGAGCTGGCCTTGTGAACGCTCTTAAGGTTAGTTTTTTTGTTCTTCTACTAAAGAGTAAAAACCCGTCCTTTAGGCTTGCTAGTGAATGATATGTAGGATTTAGGATTTTGAGTTAACTTTACTCAGAGTGTCTATTTAGACACTATAATAAGGCGTGCATTAGTCTGGTGTCTAATACTTTTTAATTTAATGATAGTTCATGAGCTCTGTAATAAGGTTGTTTTTTGAGAGTTGTTTTTATATGTTAATTCACAGAACAAGCTGCAGAATCTGGCTGGTCAGCGTTCTGATGTGCTCGAGAATCTGACTCCTATTGTGAGAAAGCGTGTCGATTCCTTGAGGGATATACAGGTTTGCGAAATTTCTTTCACATTTTCCCTAGCTTTTGTGACCTTCGATGGAGTTTTTTTTGGTAAGGTGTTATGCATCTTGATTGCTGATGACTTAATTCTACGCAGAGCCAACATGACGAACTAGAGGCAAAGTTCCGTGAGGAGAGAGCTATTCTTGAAGCAAAATATCAAACGTTGTATCAGCCTTTGTATATCAAGGTAATCTTTTGTGCGAAAGTTTCGATTTTTTTTTTTTGGTGAACTCGTGGTAATTTGTCTGTTAACTCACAAACTGAAATTAAATCGGAATCTGTTTATACTTTCGTGTTCTTATCTGCAGCAGCGTTAGTTATATCTGTATATCTAAAAATCATGAATTCTACTTGGCATCTTGTAATAAACAGCGTTATGAGATTGTGAATGGAACTACTGATGTTGACCAAGGAGAAGAAAAAACTGCAGAAGGTAACTTCATGAATAAATTGTCTTCTTTGTTTGTTTTTTTATCATTTTGGAAAGACAAATTTTGTTTAACATGTTTCAATGTATTCCATACAGAGAAAGGAATTCCAAATTTCTGGTTGACAGCCCTGAAAAATAATGATGTTACTTCTGAGGAGGTAGCCTATATGCAGTTTTGGTGTTCATATTATAAACACTCCAATCATAACCATGGAAAATGAGTAGAGCTTAATGTCCTTCATTTTAGGTCACAGAGCGTGATGAAGGGGCTCTCAAATATCTTAAAGATATTAAATGGTGCAAGATTGAAGAACCTAAAGGATTCAAACTTGAGTTTCTCTTTGACTCCAATCCGTATTTTAAAAACACTGTTTTGACAAAGGCTTATCATATGATTGATGAAGATGAGCCGCTACTTGAAAAGGCTATGGGGTAACTGCTTATGCCCTCCTGCAATAATTGTATATTTTAAGTACATTCTGCTTATCTGACTGACTGACTGCATTGTGCTGTAGACAGATTTCTTCACCTATATTGCTAAGTGATTTTTTACCTTCATTTCAGGACAGAAATTGATTGGTATCCTGGAAAGTGCCTAACTCAGAAGATTCTTAAGAAGAAGCCTAAGAAAGGTTCTAAGAATGCCAAACCAATCACCAAAACTGAAGATTGCGCAAGCTTCTTCAACTTCTTTAGTCCTCCACAAGTCCCAGATGAAGATGAAGATATCGACGAGGAGAGAGTAAGATAACGATTGCTAGAAAGATCTGTCATCTTTTTAGTTAACGTATTTAGTAATGCCTACCATCTTTGATGCAGGCTGAGGACCTTCAAAATCTGATGGAACAAGATTACGACATCGGGTTTGTCCTTTTCTGAACATACTTATTCTGTTGGGTTATGGGTTTGCTTTTGAGTCATGGATCTACTTTATCAGCTGCAAATTGTGTGATCCCTTTGTTAATATTCTGATAACAAGTAGTTCTTGCTTTATGCAGATCTACAATCCGGGACAAAATTATCCCTCATGCTGTCTCATGGTTTACTGGTGAGGCTATGGAAGCAGATGAGTTTGAATTAGATGATGACGAAGAAGATGACATTGATGAGGATGAAGAAGAGGATGAGGATGATGAAGAGGAGGATGAGGATGAAGATGAGGACGACGATGATGATGATGATGAGGAAGAAAGCAAGACCAAAAAGAAGGTATAAAGAGCCCCACCTACTTTTTTCCTTTGTTTTTAAATTTGTCCTGCCAGGTTAGATTTTACTAATCGTTTGAAATCGCCTAAATGTTTTATGCAGCCATCAATCGGAAACAAGGTATGTAACGCCATTTTTCACTTCTAAAAGTTTATTTGACTGAAACCCTGGAATTCCTGCGGAATAATCAAACACCCAAGGAAACCTTGAACGTTGTAGAATATCAAGAAAGACAAGAAGTTTCAGGCTGAGCATGGTTATGAAACCCTAGAATAGATATAGGACTCTAGAGGCCCATGAATCATATGGATAGTTGCTGAAAGTAACCAAGCAACCCTAAAAAACATGGATCTTTAATTAGGTAGTTATGCATGACTGAGATGATGGCATAGCAGAGACTAGACAAGCTCTTGATTCACTTTATTCATTTCATCCATATCGTAGCTGTGTCTATGTTTGTATACAATATAATAATCATCTGACTTTCCCATTTCACGTGGACTGCAGAAGGGAGGGAGATCTCAGATAGTTGGTGAGGGTCAACAAGGTGAGAGGCCACCCGAATGCAAGCAACAGTGATCTCTACACTCTTACCAACCAAAAACAAGAAAAAAAGAACGCGTGACAAAATTGGAGGATTGAGAAAAAGTTTTGGTGTTTAAATTGTAATTCATCTCCTTGTTGATGTCATAGGAGTTTTGATCAATATTCTATTGGTGTTTATTTTCTTTGAATCACTTTTAATAGTATACCTTTTATTTATGAAGAATGAATCATCATCCCCTTCTTTAGTCTCTTCCTTGACTAGTTCATTATTTTGATCTTTATTTGTTGGGAAGAGACAAAATGCTTGATAATGTTTTAATATATTATGGAGTTGAAATTGCAGAAGCATACAGTTAAGTGCTATCTGTATGATGTGCGGAGTCCGAATTAATAGGAGTAGTTTATGAAAGGATAACGTTTCGTTGACGATTGTTTTGGTTTTTATGTAGCTGACTAATCTTTGTTCGCTAATGTGAGATTGCTATTTAGACGTATAATCTATTGTCTATTTACGTCTAAATAAGACCAAAACGGTAATTATTTTTATGTAGCTGACTAAACATTGACTAACAATATGGTTGGGGGAGTAGTGGGAACGAAAATTATTCGTTTGTTTTACTAGCTTTGATTTTCGATGTTAACCATTTGGTTGAGCAAGTCTAGAATAATGAATGATTGGACTATTGACCAATTAAATTGAGTGAAAACTGAAAAGTCTAAATCTGTCAAAGTCAGTATGATGAATAAGTTTGACTAATCCCTCCACCTAATCAAACACTAATCGTACCATTAATGTAGAATGCTAATAAGAATAAGTTTTCTGACTTTGTCGATTCGATGCGATTTGCTTTTATATTATTATGTGTGGAAATTTTGGGAAGTCAAGAAATGAGAAGTTGCTTTCTAAAAGAATGAAAGTGCAGAGTAATTGCCAAAAGCTAGAAAGCACACAAACGAATGTGATGTTCGGCACATCTACATTCTAAAATTTTGAGATTATCACTATCCCTATCACATACCTATAACAAGCTAAATACTTAAGATACTTTTTGGTGGTTTTTAAATTAAAAAAAAAAAAAAAAAAAAAAGAGACAAAATCGTTGCACTGTTCGGTAACTTGGAAACAAGTAAAAGAGAGAAGGTGACCCCCACAAGGCCACAAGGAGGAGAAAAAAAACCAAGAAAGAAGCCTGCCTGCATTCACAGTATTTTTCCATGTTTAAAAACCTTTCGGGTTTCGTATTTTTCCATGTTTAAAAACCTTTCGGGTTTCTACCAAGGTGGTCTCGACACATGCCATTCATGATAAGTTCTTGTTATTTTTAAAAAATATTTGTGTTTTGTTTTTAGTCGTTGTTTCTTGAAATCCCAACTGTTGTTGTCTCCGGCTCTGTTTTTCTCTGTTGTTCCCTACTCTGTTTTCTTTTTTCTTTCTTTTTTTTTTTGTGTTTTTCCGCCGATCTCTGGTTTTTTTGTGACGATGATGGCCACCGTTAGATTCTCTGATTCCTACGAATTAAGCAACACAAGCGGCAACAGCTTCTTCGCCGCCGAGTCATCTATTGATTATCCGACGGAGTTTCTCACGTCATCGGAGGTTGCTGCGCTTCAGCTTCTCTCCAACTGTCTCGAGTCTGTTTTTGACTCCCCGGAGACTTTTTACACTGACGCTAAGCTCGTCCTCTCCGGCGGCCGGGAAGTTTCTTTCCACCGTTGTATTCTTTCGGCGAGAGTTCCCGTCTTCAAGAGCGCGCTAGCCACCGCAGCTGCCGCCAAGAACCAAAAGTCCTCCGCCGTAGTGAAGATCGAGCTCAAGGAGATCGCCAGGGATTACGAAGTCGGCTTTGACTCCGTGATGGCTGTTTTGGCGTACGTCTACAGCGGCAGAGTGAGGCCGCCGCGGAGAGGAGCCTTTGAATGCGTAGACGCCGACTGTTGCCACGTGGCTTGCCGGCCGGCCGTGGATTTCATGGTCGAGGTTCTCTATTTGGCTTTCGTTTTCCAGATTCCGGAGCTAATGAATCTGTATGAGGTATAACACAATCCTCTAAACTCTCTCATTTGCAGTGTTCTTCCTCCATAATTGTTAAAGAGTGATTCAATCAATTCTTAAATTAAAATCACAGCATCAAGAAGCTTTCTTCTATTTGCATTTCAGAGGCAATTATTGGATATCGTAGACAAAATTGTATTAGAAGACATCTTGGTCATATTCGAGCTGGATACTCTTTGTGGTAAAGCTTACAAGAAGCTTCTTGATAGATGCATAAAGATTATTGCCAAGTCTGATATGGAACTAGTTAGTCTTGAGAAGTCTTTGCCGGAACACATTTTCAAGCAAATCACTTACATCCGTAAAGAGCTTGGCTTAGAGCCACCTGAGCTAAAAAAACATGTCAAGAATATATTCAAGGCACTCGACTCGGATGATGTTGAGCTTGTCAAGATGCTTTTGACAGAGGGACACACTAATCTCGATGAGGCGTATGCTCTTCATTTTGCTGTGGCTCACTGCGATGTGAAGACCGCTTATGATCTCATCAACCTAGAGCTTGCGGATGTTAACCATAGAAATCCAAGAGGGTACACTGTTCTCCATGCTGCTGCCATACGGAAGGAGCCAAAGCTGATAGTATCTCTGTTGACAAAAGGGGCAAATGCATTAGATACGACGTTGGATGGTAGAACCGCTCTCGTGATTGCAAAACGACTCATTAAAGCGGATGACTACAATACTAATACAGAGCAAGGCAAACCTTCTCTGAAAGGTGGATTATGCATAGAGGTACTTCACCATGCACAAAAACTAGAATATCAGTTTCCTAGAGAGGCATCAATTTCTCTTCCAGTGACTCCCGAGGAACTGAAGATGAGGTTGCTCTATTATGAGAATCGAGGTACTTTTTTATTTTTCACTTGAAATCGAGTTCCGGTTAGGAAAGTGAGTGAAACTAATGCTGGACTATGCTATGTGCTTTTCAGTTGCATTGGCTCGAATTCTCTTTCCAGTGGAAGCTCAAGTTGTAATGGATATCGTCAAATTGGACGAAACATGCGAGTTTACAGCTTCTAGTCTCGAGCATGATCCAAAGCGGACATCACTGGACCTAAACATGGCACCGTTCCTAATCCAAGAGAAGCATTTGGCTAGACTAAAAGCGCTTTGTGACACCGGTATGGATTGGTTCTTGTACATGTCTCATATTCTCTTTTCTTGCGAACAAAGATATACAATGATGTTTTTATCATTTCTTGAATTTGAATTATCAGTGGAACTGGGAAGTCGCTACTTCCCACGCTGTTCACTCGATCACTTTATGGATACGGATGACTTGAACTATCTAGCTAGCGTAGAAGAAGACACTCCTGAGAAACGGCAACAGAAGAAGCAAAGGTACATTGAACTACAAGAGACTTTGATGAAGACCTTTAGTGAGGATAAGGAGGAACTTGGAAAGTCTTCCACATCGAAACCAACCACTGCCACTGCGATGAGGTCTAATAGTAAACTCTCTCACAGACGCCTAAGGGTGGACAGACGAGATTTTGTGAAACGAACTTGCCGGAACACAGGGATTCGGGAATGAAAAAGCATGTCCCATTTTCACTTCCCCAACTAAAAATGATGTCTCGTATGTTTTGAAACGGGATGAGATTTTTGTTGTTGTACCACACGTACATATGTCTGTTTTTTTTTTACTATATCTCTCTCTCATCCTCTGTGGTATAGCTTTGTTCTTTACTTTGCATCTTGTAATACTGTAACCAATGATATATGGTTTGATCAGCTTGTTCATTTCGTTTCCTCTATTTATCGATGTTCAGATGCAGAAACGCACTTGTTCTTTGGATTCACTCAAGAGATTGTTTTAGTGTAACGCTTACATCTCATCCTAACCACTAACGATTTTTATTCATAAATTTTGAGCTTGAAATTGTAGTACTTACACCTCAACCTAATACTTTACGTCTTTACTTACATCTCATCCTAATACTTACATCTCACTCATTTTTTTTTTTTTTTTTTTTTTTTACATCTCACTCATGATAACAAAGGTTTCTTATATGTTTAAAAATGTAAAATAGCAGAATGTATCTGAAACTTCTGTAATTATTTTCGAGATTGGTCACTGATTGAGAACAGCCACCAGTCCTCTGTTCCACCACAAAATCTAATAAGACAAATCATGATACGATGGGTGCCTTGTCGAATACAGAAAAGACACTCTAGCTCAGGAAGAGACTCTCAACCCATGCGAGACACACGTGACTTTTAAATTCTCTTTCACATCACGTGAACTGGTGTGGATCAGTCTTCAAGACTCTGGATAAGTGACAAAGCCCTTTAGTTTACGTTATAGGGCTGCAACTACCGACAGCCGAATGCAAGGAGCATCAAGTACTACTGAATTTGAATCTTAGAGACAGCGACTTGCAATGGCCACTTGTCATTTTTCTCTTTGACACTGTATTAGGGTTTAACAGTACTCCTTTCACATTTTTTTTTTTTTTTCTCCTTTCACATTTGGAATAATGAAGAAGTTTCAACACACAAAAAACATTGGTAGGGAACCGGTGCCGGAGTATCTTCCCCATCTAAATGTGTCGGCCTTTAAGAACCATATTTTGTGTATATTAGATTGCTCACCTATCTACTTCACATATGTACACTGAAATTAAAATGTCATGAATGATATACAATATTGTCGTGAAGCTATGATTTTACCATAGCTCATAAATAAGCCTTAGCTTCTAGAACTACAGACCTTCACGGAATATTTGGAATTCTATTCTTTTTTAGATCAAACAAACAGAAGAGTTGAGGTCTCGTTCAGATTATTAGAGATAGCTTGATCTCCAATTTGAAAGATACCTTTTTAATTTCGTAAAAGTCCCCATCCATATATTATAGAAGAAAAAGACATCCATCATCCCATATATATAGTATGTTTATAAAGATCGGTACATAAATTTAACGGAAAATTTGATATGTGTTCATACAACAAAATACACATAATTGCGTTGCTTATAAATTATAAACTAGTAATTTGAATATGCAGGATTACCGATGTTCATCTACTAGAGAATTAGTGAGAAAATAAGATAAAAGGAGGCATGTCAACTGAAACATATTGGTCATTGCATTGATAGAATGTATACCACTTTCTAATTTGAGATATTTCATATTCGCCCACACTCTTGAAAATATCTAGATGAAAATATCTTCGACCGTGATTAGACATTTGTAGTCATTCTCAAATATACCTTTTCATTAGTTTCTTGCTTCTAACAAACTTCATGATGTACTTGAAGTTTTTTTTTTTTGTCATTGATGATTTTATATAAACAAGATTTGATTCGTACTCCACGGTAATTAGCGTTAAAATCAAGTGAAAATTATCTCACTATACATAATGTACCTGTAAAATAATATTCGTTGACACTTTTGCATATAGTAGACATACCAATTTAACGCATTAAATAATATAGAATCAGCAAAACCATATATCACATCACATGCTTATAGTTATAGGACCAAAATGCGATAGTTAGACTTAGATATTCACATAGAAAGATAACTTCCTACAGAAAGAAAAAAAAACCACGTGTTTAATAACAAGACTTAAGTCTAAAACTTCAATATGATGAACTGGATATCACGTAAGAAATATAACGCACAAAAAACATAAATATTGTATTTAAAATAGCATGAGTGAAGCAGTCCAATACATGTTTCAAGTTCAATTCCCTTAAATCCACTGCTTTTTTCCTTTTTCATATATAATTACCTCAATTATATATAATTCTAAATTCTAGAACATAGTTCTTGTAATTATCCTTTCACTATATATTTTGTCAGATGAATAAAGGCTTCATCAATGTATGGTGATATAACAAACAAGTAATTTCACGAGAGTTAGAACTATAGAACCGTCTTCGTCATTAGTAGTTCAATAAATATATAGTAGACTGATAACAACTCCGTACCCTAAAAAAAAGCAACAGCCGACAGATATCTAAATCCAGTTGACGAAACAATTTAGTATATTAAAGAACACTAATATAAGTAAATATTAAATACTCAGAGGGAATTAAAGTATCGATGAATGTTCTTCTTCTGTCGCAACAGTCGATGCATAAAAAGAAATAATAATATTATTAGAATAATTTTCCAACGTAAAAATAAAAGGAACAGCGTGGAACTACTTTTACCATCGAGTAAAAAACGACAAATGCTCAGTGGGAACTCAGATGTCCAGATCCAGCAATTACGCACACGACACAAACTAGTTTTTGTCATGTATCCCAGTCATCACCAAATCTAATAAGGAACAAAAACTAGACGATGTGTATCGATATGACCTAAAAGCCCTTCAGATTCATGCGTATTTACCACCAAGTTCTAAAACCATGGAAACTCAAGATTCCGACCAAGGACAAAAACGTCATTTTGAGCTTCACTCGTTCTTGAGCATCTCTCTGTACCTTAGAAACGAATCCAGCCTCTGTAGCTTAAGCTGCTGCTTAAACTTGTTGATGAAGTTTGAAGCTTTGTCGTCGACGCCTTCTTCTTCTCCTCCCTCGACGATCGGCGTCGTTCTCTCAGCTCTCATTGTCTCCGGTCTTCTCTTCTCAACGGCCTCAACCGTCTCTTCTTCCCGTCCGGTGTATCTCTCGCTAGCCGATTTCGTCATCTTCTTCGCCGTAGCTTTCTTCTTCTTCTTCGTCACCGGTTTACTCGACTCCGACTTCGTCCTCGTGGGCTTTGGCTCTTCCGGGGTCGGATCTGGCTCGGATCTGTATAAAGAAGGAAGCTTTATGGATTTTACCCGCTGCAAGAGTGATGGAGCTCCGAGTCTAGGTTCGGTCGTGACGTCATTCTCCGGGATCTTGTCGTCGACCCGGTCAAGATCTTCGGTTCGGGTCATGAGCTCGTAAGCAGCGTAGTCTCCTTCGGAATTGTGTTGTGGGAACTTGAAGGAAGGCATTTTGATGGATTTGACCCGTTGCAGGATAGAAGGAGGTGGATTCGGGTTATGATCCGACCCGGAGAAGTGGATCTCGGATTCTGGTGGAGGAGAATTGTAGAGATTGAAGTTGATGGACTTCACTCTGTCTATGAACGAAGGAGGTCTACCGAACCGTGCCGGAGTTTGGTCATGATGACCCGTCCCGGAAGCTTCTTGGTGCGGGTTGTGTTTTCTTGAACCGGAACTGAAACGATTGGCGATGAAGATGGTGCCGATAGTGAAATTGAGGAGGAGGAAGAGAGTGGTCGGAGTTAACCAGCTGGTCATGTTTGTAACTAGCTCCATCGTCGTTGCTTGTGTTGTGTGTCGCAGAGTGA
This sequence comes from Capsella rubella, assembly GCF_000375325.1. Classification (NCBI taxonomy): domain Eukaryota; kingdom Viridiplantae; phylum Streptophyta; class Magnoliopsida; order Brassicales; family Brassicaceae; genus Capsella; species Capsella rubella. The sequence continues at coordinate 5,533,731 of NW_006238917.1, read as the reverse complement.
AGGAGTGGTGAACTAATGGATAATATTTATATTAGAGATATTTTGGTCTTGTTTAATCATTAACGAGCTTTGCGTTAGATTTGTATGTTTGGTTTGGGTCTTTCTTTTATTGTTTTTTATTTTATATTAGTTTGTCTTTTTTATATTGATTGTTTTTGTAATAAAGTCAGATGTTTAACAGTATGTATATGTTCTGGTCATGTGATTAGTAGTCTTTTTGTAAGAAATAATATGGCATCGAGTTCAATACTTGGGAAATAATACAATTTTGTACAGATCACGAATTCAAGATGTTCCAAGGTCCAACTTAACGTCGTATTATTCACATCGCATATTATTGTGGTTTTGCGACAAAACTCTTACATTGATCCCATAATATAAAAGACCAAAAAAAAAGTATGTATTTTACTAACCTCGTGACTCAGTTGTTTCATCGGCTCATCATATTACTCGTCTCCGATCCCACAATTTTCTTTTGGCAATCTTGTTTTTCTCTAATATCACAAGTTTTTGTTAATATTCATTATTTTTGTTCTAGTTTACTATATATATCTATATATTGTAGTTTCTTTTCTTCTTTCCTATACATTTATAAAATAATTGCTTTTACATAAATAATCCTTTACATTACCCTTTCTCATTACTTGATCTTTTATTTGTTGTCTTTATACTTTTAATTTTTGTTTTTAAGAGATTCTCAACTTTATATACGTGCTTTTGTAAATTAAAACAAAAATACAGTGGACAAACTTTATATAACTAATAATTACAGTGACGTATTATTATAAATGACATCAGTCAAAAATACAAAATAACACATGAACACATCTTAAAAAGTATTAACCCATATTTTATATCTTCATTGCCATGAATATTTGTTAGATCCATCATTGTTTCACACCAACTTTTATGCTCATATTTTGATCCTTGAACAAATCGTTACGTTATGCATATTTAACAGATTATAAAATTTTGGCTAAGTCATTGTCATTTTCACTTACTTACTTAACGTAGCATTTTCTTTTAATTATGTCTGTATTAATAAAAAGATGGGGGAAAAATATACATACAAAAGAGGAAAAAACATACAAAAAAAAGGAAAGTGAAGGAAAAAAGAAGAAGAAGAAAGAAACAGAGAATCGTGTGTGTTTGTCTTCTACATGATATCGATGCAGCAAGTGGAAGAGAGGATCTTCAAGCTCTTTTAGTCTTTCTAGAAAGTCAAGTTAGGATTAAAGAAACGACATGGCAAACAACACTACCATGCAACTTGAAGAAGCATTATATATCACTTGTCCCGGGTGGTCGAACCATTATATAATATCACAACTCCTTTTGAGTCGTTTTAGTCAACTACTCAACTTTAGTATATAATACACATATCACACCCAAGTCGACGTTTGAGTCATATTATAGTAATGATTTGAAGATATGAGTAACGACAAAGTCGCTGATCTTATGAACATGTCCAAAGACCAAAGCGACCAAGAACATTGAATGTTCAGTTTCACTGATACAGTATTTTTCTAAAACGACCAATAATCATTTATTGCTATCACTGAGACGTTAGTAACCAAAGGCTTTACAATCGCTGACAAGATTCACAGACTTTTCAATCATACATTCAACAAAAGCTTATAAACCATTAAACAAAAAAAGCTTTCACAAATTTCAGAAACCGAAACTAGCAGCATTCACACGCAATTAAACTCGTGTTTTATTGAAAAGTCCAATGACTCTCACGTAAAAGGATAGCTTTCTCTTTATATGGGCTTCATTGTGAGAGGCCCAAAGGCCCAACAAATTTCGATAGTAAAGAATGCGATCAACGGAGCTTAACCGTACTCTTCTCTGACTCTGGAGTCTGGACATCGGCGTCGATTCTTGAGTTAAGCTTCTGGTCTAAATCTGCTTCAAGGCACTTCAAAAGGTCAGTGTTATTCGCATTTGCGTAATTTTGCAAAGTTTCTAATAGCTTTCCGATTTGAGTATTGGATATCTGATGGAGACCAATTTGTCACCAAGTCTTATGATCTTCAATCAACTATTGTAGTCTGTACTCTGTAGTGTACTTTAGGTATTACATTGTTAAAGCATTAACAAAACAGAGGTGAAGATAGAGAAGAAAATGAAATTCAAAAGCTTTAATGTTTTATTCTGTAAATATACATTATACACTTGCAATATATTAATAGACAGGATTAGGGATAGTTTTCAATTTTTCATCCATATGAGCCAATATTTCCCACTAATAATATATGTACATTTAATCTGTGTTCTAAAAATTGACTTGCAGAGATCCTTATTTTCAAAGCAGAGATACAAAGAAGCAGCTTTTATCCTGAAAAAAATAGTCAGAAAAGCTATTATTTGGCTCCTCTTCTTACAAGAGAGATCCCATTGGGTTCACCACCCCATTCTTCAAGTACAATGACAATGTTATTAGTCGGCTTCAGCCATGAACGAGGCACATGGTACCTGGAAACAAGAAAAGTTCAAACCTTTGAATCAAATTTGGACTAAAGAAGAAGAACAAGAAGACAGGAGCAGAGGTTAGGCATTTTTGCTTACCATCTTTGAGAAGCTTCTCCACAGTTACTCAAACATTTCTTCTCGGTGAAAGTCCCGGCATAGCTGCACCGCTCGCATTTCCCACGAGCTGTATATGCAGGCCAGTGGCGTCCGATGTTCTGTCCATTTATCCAAATCTGACCTTTTCCCATTGAGTTCATGTCTAAGGCCAATGGTTCATTGCCTACTGGTGTGTCAAAAGTAGACTGCAAAAAGATATGGTAAGAATCCCATCGCTTTTATTTTCTCATCATATTAATATAACAGGTTGGTGGCATGATTCATCAATCCTTCTGTTTCTCTTACCTTGTACCAGGTCAAGGGTTGCTTTTCGACCACCAATGGTCCTGCTTTCCATTCCACGGTGGAGCTCCCGGTTACGGTATGAATGCTCAGAGCTTCACCCTTTGTACCAATCTGCTTGAAACACAAAAGAACACAAAATTTTATTTCACTGTTATGATGGTTGGTAAGATGGGGGTAACAGGGAAGTCAAACTCGTTTCTCTGGATTTTCAGGAGGACCTTGTAAGACCATTTCCATTTAGACATGTCCCATGTTCCAGAGTTAACTCCCTTCAGTGTCACTGGACCAAGAACTCCAGTATTCCAAGTCTCATAATGCAGGCCAACATTCTGTGAGCAAAAAGGACCACGAAGTTCAGAATTTAGTCAGTATATGGGCAAAGAGCGCAGAGAAAATAGTTTATTGAGAGAACTAACCGGCAGACCCGCAGCAGTACTCAACAGAGCAAGTTTGTTGACTCCTGCATGTAATTTGATATTCTGACTAAATGTTAGCTTAGGTTGCTCCAGTGATCCATAAGCAGTTCCTGAAACGAAAAAAGGATTTTTAACAGAAGACAAAATACAAGCTACCATGAGGATGAGTTTGGCCTATCTTAATTACCTGCAAGCTGACCATTAACGTATACATGAAGGGCATGCCCAGCTGACCCAATAGTAAGAAGAGGGTCTTCTCCAGTCTTTAGGAATGTCTCATCAGGACTGATTGTTATGCTGATTATATCCGCAAACAAAAACAACTGGTGAGTTTTTCTCCCATAGAATCAGCGAGAATGTGAGATAGATAGGAAGATTTCAGCAAGTCAAGAGTTTCCAAGAATTACTCACTCTGTCATATACCAGAAATAGTCAGTCTTGTCTCTGGTGATGCTTATCTGTTCCACAAGCCCATCATGGGAAAAGTTACCATTGTCATATGCAGAAGGAATTTCCTCGTTGTATGATTCCCAAGAGAACTGTGTGTTTGTGGGACTCATTTTCATGTGTATGCGTGGTGCACGGACCTGTACCTTGTAACACAGAGGTCAATCTCAGTGATACCATCACCCCTAACATATCAACAAGGTAAAGTGTTTGGTAAGTTTTTAGGTTGATTTACCTTAGCAGTGTTGTAATACTCAGTTTTGCAGTCAGGTAGAATACTGACAGACCAAGGAGGCAGATCATATGTAGATCCGCCAAACGAGACTCTTGCAGCAGAGCTAGCGTTGTAGTTTGAGAGAAAAGCAGCACAAGATGACTTAGACTTGAACACATGAGCCTGAAAAACAAAACAAGCAAAGAAGATTAATAACTTTTTTGAAAGTTTTTCATCTCTTATCATGCTTATTGAATTTGTATAACCTCTTGTTTATCCCCAAGCGATGTGACTGTAGGATCAGCAGAGACCAGTGCTGGTTCACAGAGCTTGATGACCTTATGCAGCTTTTTCAAGTGACTATACTTAGGTTCTCTCGGTAAACCTTTTGAACAAACAAACCAAAAAAGGTATTAGACAATGGTTTGATATGTTTGTTACTATTCTGTTTTTCAGGTGATGAGAGTTAAATTACCGTATTCATCAAGAGGAGCATCATAGTCATAGCTGGTGGCGACGAATTCACCAGCTGTTCTATCAAAGTTCGTTCCTCCATGGTACTGTTTAACAACATTTCTCGATACTATTAGTAATCAAATATTGTATCTGTTGTTTCAACAATAGAGAATATGAAGTTACCATATAGTAATTCATGAAAGAGCCACCATTCTGTATGAATCGGGCCACGGATAAGGCAATGTCCTCTGCTGGTCTGTACGGTACCGCACCTCCAAACTCCGTGAACCTGGTAAATCATTGGCAGATTCACACACAGAAAGTTATTTTAAAAAAAAGGTAAAGATACGTAGATATATGTATTGAATAGTAATAGTTTGTGAGAGGGGAGGACAATAATGTTGTGTGACTTACCAACCAGTCCAGTTCTCTGTCCACATCTTTGGCTTATTGTCCGAGTTTGGTTTGAAGTTCTCACAATAAAACCCATTGCATGTGTTTATCTATCGAGCAAGTAACAAGAAACGAGTTAGGGTGAATAAATTTGAAAATAATTTTGTTTGGTCTTTTTCCCGAATATGTAAGTTAGTTAAAGGATGATATAAAAATTTTTGAAAGCAACATGGATCCTATTAGTTTTCTCTTTATGGTTGGTCACTCCGCGTAACAGAAAAAAAAAATATGAGAAAAAGGAAACCAAGTAAACTATAGAGTCCCACGTTACAAAACTTGATACACATAACAAATGATACGACGACAGTTTCTAACAAGAAAAGAGAACATCTAATAAAGTTAGTATGCTACGAAAGAAACTAAATAAGGAAAGATGATTCGAGCACTAGAGTTCCAAAGAAAAAAAGAAAGGATATACAAACATCTTCTTTTGTTTACCTATATAATAATTTGTTAGGTATATGTATTATTGATAGGAAAATAATATAAGACAAGACAAGAAAATATTTAAAACAGAAACCAAAGGAAAAAAAAGTATGCAAAACAATTCTTATTTCTTTTGCTAAAAAATATGAGAAAAAGTATCCAAAAAAAAAAAAAAAAAGACTTCTTCTTTGGTTTAAAAGAATACATAACCAATGTAAAAAAAGGAAAGAAAGCAAAAATGGAATAATGAAAGGAAGAAGAACATACAATAGAGTTAGGAACATCATCTTGCTTGCACATGATCCATGGGACACCGGTGGAGAGTCCTTGTGCCATTTCAGCTGCCCATTTTGTGTATGCCTTCCCTGGTGCTCCTATCTCCCACTCTATTGGTCCATACTCATTCTCTATCTGCCCATTAATTTTGTTTCTCATACACATACACAATTATAAAAAAATAAAAAAAAAGATTCACTTGGGATATATACACTACTGACATAATGTAATAACCAATACAAACCTGTGACAGAATGATGGGTCCTCCTTGAGTCTCAAACAATTTTTCTTGTTTCATCATCCCCACAATCTTCTCAGTGAATTTTTGCATTGCAGCCTTTTCATTATCATCACATCAATTTTTTTTTTGTTATTTAGTTACCCCAAAATATGGAATCTTTATATAACATATGAGTAGAAAATGAGAGAAGTTTTTAGACCTTGAAAGGTTCATTGTCTGTCCTAAATACCATACCGGGAACATATTTGAGCCAAACTGGGAACCCTCTGAAAATACCATTCTAACATATTAATATCAAAAAATTTGATAAAAAAGTATCCCACAAAAGTTATTTTGCATTATATATGTTTACCCAAAGTTCCATTCAGCGCAAACATAAGGACCAATTCTGAGATGAACGTAAAGACCAGCTTGTTGTACCAGCTTGATGAACTTGACCAAATCATATCTGTCCTCAAAATAATACTAAAGGCAGAGAATGAATCAAATCAAAAAGCATTAGTAACGGAGCTATAGTTTTGATTTATGAGTCAAATAAATTTATATGTTTGTAAAATTACTTGTCCAGGAGAAGGTTCATGTCCATTCCAGAACACATAAGTTTGTATAACATCCAAACCACCATCTTTGGCCTTCTGTATAAGATCAGGCCACATCTGCATATATAGAAACAGAGCATTTCACGATATATATTTTAATTTTAAAACTATCTTATATATATATATATATATATATATATATAAATTTACAAGAACAACATAATTTTTGTAATGAAAATAGTGTAAACTATAAGCAAAACCCATGTGTGCATAAAATATTTGGGAACAAAGATCCAATAAGACCGCAGAAAATATACTTAGAATAAAAAGAAAACTGCATTAAGATTCTGCTGAATGACTACACTCATAAAAGATTGGAAGAGTACCTGAGGTGTGCTTCTTGGGTAATGAATGGAGCCAGAAAGAAGGATCCTTCTCTGACCATTGATGATCACAGCTTTATGATCGTAAGTGACCATTGCTTTAACTGAACAAATCAAAGATGAACAACAAAGAAGAATCCCCAGAAATATCCATGCTTTGTCCCTTGCATTTAACCCCATCTTTTCCCTTATATGTATCAAACCTTTGGATGTTTTTATTTTTTCTTTTCTTTTGGAGAAACTGGAAAAGAAGATACCACAGAAAAAGTTTTATGTAGTGGGTTTGGAGTTATGAGGTTCTTTGAAGCTATTTATAGATTAAGGTTGACACACACCTAAAGGTTAGTATATATGTTCATTAGAATTTTGACACATACTTAATAAGATTATTTGCACCAAAAGAGAAAAGAATTGGAGAGTAATTAAGAGATTTACAATTAATTTATTTCAGTTTTTCCTATTGCCATAATGATTTTGAATTATGGAATAACATTTTTGTATTATATATTACCAGTTGTGATGGCAACAATTTTTCATTTCTTTGGGACATAATTTTCTTCCTTTGGGCGGGTGACTTTTAAACCCTTAAGCTTAGTAACTTGGCAGTTACCAGTTGAGTAATTACAATTTTCCTATTTCTTTAAGATCCATTTTCCCATATCCGAAGTTAAATTTTTATTCTCTTTTTTCCATTCTTTATGCTTATTGAGTAGTTATATATAACCAAACACACTTACTCCAACTTTAATATGAAATCTATAGAAAACACACTCTGATTGAGTACTAGTATTTCACTATTACATGATAATTAATGATGACATACTGATTTTATATTATAAGACTATTTTATTAAGTATGTTGGTTTATATGTTGATACATAATGTATTATCTGTTCTTGCACAATTATTTGATAGATGATCATCTGAAAACATTTAATAGATCATAATGAATCTTTGAAATGGGATACATTGCGAGTTGTGTGGTCCGCTACCCTAAGTAGAGAACATGTGGAAAAAGACTAATAGAAAATCGGTTGCACAATGCATATTCAATGATGGCAAAGCTAATATATACAATATTTTCTGATACTACTTTTAAAAGACCTTAGGCAAAGTTTCTAAATAAAATTAATGAGGATTGGTGATACTCTTTGTTTGATAGTTAAAAGAGGTTAAATAAGGTTTAACTAGCTCACTCTGTATGACTAGCGAAAAATCAAAATGCATCAATAGTTTAGTGAGAGTGTATGTCTGTATGATCATGAATAAGAATACTATACAAGAACTAATATGATTATTTTCCTCTCTTTTTTCCATGTCTAAGGTTAACAAGTCTAATCCAGCTTAATTCACATACACCAAGCTATAGATATTGAACCTGCACAAATGCAAAACCCTTATGCCAAAACCTATTTTTTTTTTGGTAGAAGACCGGGACTAAGTCCCGTGTTTATTAATTAAATGCAAAAAAGAAATTACAAACGAGTGCTTCTAGGAAACATAGTTCCACGAGCATCATCCTCAATAATCGACTCAACACAATCCGGAGCCATATCTAAAAACTGAAAACCAAAAGGTAAACAAAAAGCATAGTTTGCTAACCCGTCAGCTAGACGATTAGCCTCCCTATACACATGCGAAATGCGGACTATCCAGTCCCTAGAAATGAAGCCATGGCACAAACGCACCAGGAACGACAAAGGATGAGTATCTGTAATCCCTGTCGTCAAGTAACCAAAACCTATTGATCTCATTTGTATTGGTCATATTCCGGATGAACAATTTACGGAAAGCCTGCCTACCCGAACTGTATTATTCAAGTGACCAAGACCAACACATTTTCTTATATATATAAAAGGCTTTTAAAGTATTAGGATTAGTCAAAATCAATGATTGAAGACTTATGCAATGTGGTTTAGTTGACATTGGTTCGTTGAGAGAAGTCAAGTGGCCGCATCCTATGGCTTAACTCGGTTGACCACAAAAGCTTTTACATTCTCCAACCAGCCATATAAGGATTGCCACGTGGCTATATTAACCAAATCTTACTAACACCCTATCCAATCCCCCAATGCTCACCAACTCTAACCATTGTGACAGATAAGATAATAATTAATACCGTGTACACTTTGTTTATCAATTCTTATGCACTATATGTGTTTTCAAAAAGAGAAAAAAGAAAGACAAAGCAAACTCGCAGATAAATTAAAGATTCAGTTACTTAGATGTATTTCGTAAAACTAATAATTAGTACTGTTACAATATTGAAATTGGAAAGTTATAATTATGTCTTTTTTATAAACGTAAATGTTGTTGCCATTTACGTATATTGGACTTTTGGTCCATCCTAATGTAGATCCGAACGGGCTCACGTTTTCGTCTAAGGCCCGTTAGTATCAAGTACTCGTAGTTAATAAACACGTGTATACAAAGAAATGACCTATACAAATAATACTGTATCCCCCTTTTAAGGCCCAAGTCTGTAATTCAGCCCAGTAACAAAATAGTGGGAATAGAACTACATAACTAGGACCAAACCAGATCATTGCACTAACCGGCCAAAACCACGAAATTAAGTCAAACCAGAATAAAATTCGGCTGTACCAACCAATCGATTTACTTTGTCGACAACAAGATAGTGATTGCGACGCATTCATTTAGTCTTGAGAGATTATCTTCTAGGGTTTTTAGGGTTTGGGGAAGTACGTATATGCTTGGCCACCACATGATTATCATATTTATCTTATATGTTGAAGATCTAGTGTGGACTACAAAATATATATAGCTTAGAAAATCCGGTTTAAAAATAAAGGAAAAGTATATATGTGATAATGATGTAAAGATTAGATGATAATATCGAAGAGAGAAGAAAGAGAGCTCACATCACACATATCAATATATATGTCACAAGACAGATGATACGGTGGTGAGGATCAGAGAGGCAAATGGTCCCTTTTGGGAAATTTTTATATTATATAGAAGAAACCAAAATAAGAGACAAGTCATGAAAAGTACCAAAATCTTGGACATAACATAATCCCAATCGTACTGACATTCACATAGCTAAATATATGTGTCTTGTTCCTCTCAAAGTGTCACTTGGTGAGCATTTGTGATCCCTATGCGGCATACGTATCCCATCTCTCTATCGTTTATTTTCTTTTTTCTCTCATGCCAATTCTGTTTTTTTCCTAAACACATATCTATCTATCTGATTCTTTAATTTGCTTCATTTATTGTGTCTCAGATTCTGTTCTTTGTGTAAGTTTTTAAGTTTTTTTTCTCTTGCCCTTAGCTATGTTTCAATGGGTACAACTAGTTAGGGCTTATAGTAGTTGATGGACACCCTTTGAAACGGACCGCAAGTTCAATATATTTTATACGTTACTTTTACATATCTTTAGCGTTAGTCCTACAATCTGAGAAGCTTTTTGTTACTCCGGTTTCAAATTTTAGTTTCTGTTCAATTATGAGAATATGTAAGAAATTAAAGGCATCCACACTCGCATGATCCCTTTGGTTTGAGCTTCTTTAGGTCTACTTTAAGTAACAAATCGTTTTCTAGATAATTTTTTTTAACCATTGAGTTTACCCAAAGGTACAAAAATATCGAATTGAACATGTGGTGGGGCAACGATACTAGCTGCGATAATTGGATGTATGTGATAAAGCAAGTTGTAGCTAGCTAAGGAACTTTCAAAGGTGATATAGATCCTTGCTTTTTATTTTCTTTTTCTTTTTGTTTGTTTTTGATCCCGTGTTCTGATTTTCAGTTTTTTTTTTTTTTTATGTCCCTGCTTCTAAAATTTGTAGTTAATCCTGTTTCATACATTGTATAACAACAAGAAATAAATAGGTATTTCAAACAAAATTGAAATTGGTTGTGCAACTCATCATTTCTATTAAACCCGCAATCTCTAAAGTGTTTCTTCTTCTTTTAATTTGGATCAAATCTTTGTCACCTTCACCAAACTTTACTCAAATCTTGATGATCATTACGCAAACTTTTATTTAATTATGAGATTTAGAATTAATTAGTATAGTTACAAAGGTATATTTTGCGGTGGATCCTTTACGTTATATCAGTGGTTCGACATTAAAAAGCAAACATGAAAACTACATTACTTTTAAGAACATGTAGTAGATAGCTAGCTAGGCTCATGAAGTTGAAAAAAATATAAGTAATGAGATACAAAGTAGTACTATATAGTTATATATGGGAGAGGGGGGGGGTCCTGAGTGACCTGTAAATTTTGATCAGAAGGAATTGAATGGTTTTGGCCAATACTAAGGTGGGGATGTTTTCTTCCTTTGCCATTCTAAACCTCTCTCTCTCTCTCTCTCTCTCTCTCTCTCTCTCTCT